>NW_009942045.1:0-8489 GCF_000696875.1 Nestor notabilis | reverse complement strand
TCTCGGGAGATACTCACCTCGGCAATTGAATGCTGGGCTTTGCTCACATACAGCCAGAGATGGGCACTTGACAAGCTGGTAGTGCCAAACTTGCCAAGAGCAATTCTGATGGAAGCAGCTTTGGGGACACACTTTCTGTAGCTGTTTTGATTGCCCAAACATGCTAAGGTCTAGGCACCCACAAAGCAGGCAGTAGCTGAAGGCGTCAGTCACTACAGCCAGTTTCCTTCACTTATGGCCAGACTACTTCCAAAGAAGATATCAATGAGGAGGGTGGCCGCAAAACATGATTGGACAACTCCTCACATCAGCAGCATGCATCCTCTTTCCCCCAGAAACAGCAGAAGTCTGGTTCTCTGTGGCTCTCTCTTGAACTCTGATCCTTTATTGAAGACGGAACAGCTTCACCTCTAAGTGGCAAAACTCTGCACTCACTCTTGGGCCAAGTGCTCATTCCAGAGTGAAATCAGGGAGTTTGAGTCTGAGACCTTTTTTATCAGATTGGCCCTGACTGGTTGCAGTGATCCTGTTTCTGGAAAGCCATGCACACATGCTTGTCTCTTAGCCACACACTTCCCCTTCTTGGGAAAAAATCTTTAATGAAACATTTTCACAGTGGAAGGGAGAGAAGGAAAGAGAAGCCACTCAGGTAAAAGGCTAGTGTGCGAAACAGATGTAAATGGTGCAACCAAGTTTGGGATTTTTTTTTTTTTTTTGGGGGGGGGGGTATGTTTAACTAGGGAGAGAAGTAGGAAACTGTTTCTCCATGTGCATGAAGGGATAAATCCAGCCTTCTGCCTGAATAGGTTTCATCTTGCTGCATTGGTCTCTGTGCTGCTGAGCTGCACCTCTGCACATCTGTCCCATGGCAGTGGTGTGGCGAAGATGGAGCCGTGGGACGTGGAGCAAACTCATACCTTAGCAGGATGGGATACAGGGCAGTAGTGCCTCATAGAGTCTGTTTTGGTGACTAGGCTGCCCCTGGACACCAGCCCCAGAACTTTTTGACCAGCCTCATCTGCATACAAAGCCTGAAACTGGGGCCTTCAGTTATTCTTGCTCTCCAGTGCCAGAGCTACTTACCGATGCTCAAGTATCCAGTGGATGTACCCTCAAGTGTGTAGCAATAAACATAACTACTAGAGAGTTTGGATGCTAAAGATGCAAGCATGCCCAATCTGCCTCCTTTGCTTTGACTGACAAACAGGAAAGGAAGAAGCAAGCCTCTGCGTCAGCTTACAAAGGCAATGAAAACCTTCAACCATTCATTAGCAACACTCCTGTGAACAGACATGAACCTGTGTCTAGTAACTTAGGTAAGCCAACTTGAAAATACAGTAAAAATGAAAAAGAACTCTCAAGCTTATAATTAACGTGCAGTTTAAAAATAATACCTTGTTAATGCTGTCCTGGTTAGAGGAACAGCCCTGGGGAGAGGATCTGAAACAGCTTGTACTCTTACTGTGAATTTCCATGTCTGTTGTGGCAGACATTATGGAGGCACTCTTTAGCCTGTTCAAATTAAAATGGAATAGTGCATATTTTTAATTAACCTGAGACTGCAGACCTAGCTACTTTGGTAGTCTGCCCTACCTGAATGAAAGCAACTTCTTTCTCTCTTTATAGAAGCAGCCATGGGGTGCAAAAGGTGCTCACAAGCACCTGCTTGCTGGTTCTAGCACCTCTGCTGACATTCGTCATTTGTCCAAGACTCACATTTATTTTCCTAACAGAGAGAAAAAATGATTTTCTGATACCATCACCCCATTCAATGTAAGGTGCAGGAGGTGTCAAGGAAGAAACACAGTAATTCCAGGTCTCAGACAACCCAGGCAAACACATAAATCTGGACTGGCATTAGAAGGCAATTGCTTTCCTCCCCCTCCCTTTCCTCCAAATTGTTTCTGTCCACAAAAATCCAGAAGGAAAATTCATAGAACTGTCTTCACAGGCTATAAACCAAAGCTAATGATCTGATGTAAAGCCACTGGAGTAAGAATATTTTCATATGGTCAGAAGAGGAAGGAAGAGTAGGCAGAAATATGGCCTTGTAGGTGCCATATGACTTTATATGTTACACAGAATCTGAATCCTTCTTCCATCCATTAGGAGGGATACTGCCCAAATGTAAAGGCTGTAGAAAAAAGAAATCTAATGAATCAACGCAGAGGTGCTCTGAAGCAGAACTACAACAATAAGCAAAACAAACAGCCTTGCTGTCCCATTGAAATTAAAAGTACACAACAAAATTGACTTTTGGTTAGCAGGGCTGCACCAAAGGAGGTATGTGGTTTCCTCCTTGGTCCCTGTACATGCAATGAAAGGAGCTCACACTCCTGTTTTGTTAGGGAACACTGAGAACCAGTTGCCTCCTGTAAAGAAACACTGCTGTACTGCTACAGATACGCTACTGGTACATCAAAAAGAATTAACATCCTGCCTCCACTTCCACAAAGAGAGGTGTCTTGTTTGATGCCAAATGGCCATGTGCACTGATACAGAAATAATGTCTTGGCAGCCAGCAAGAGTGAAAATGAGCCAAATTACATCATTCACTCTCCTTTCAGTGGAGATAAAAGACTATTTACTACTTTGGCAATAGCCAGCACCACAGCTGCTGCTGGTCACGTGTAAGGGGAGCAGAGGGAAAGCAACAAAAAAATAATTGAATTGGGAGAGCCTAGGGATTCTCTCTGTAAAATACCCCACACTTGGTGTGAGAGGGTGCTATCCTAAGGCTCAGGAAACGTCCATTCTGGTCCCATTGCTGTTACCAATGGCTACTGCAAGACCATGGCCTGTCACTTCACCTCTCTTCTTTCTTCCTGCTCTTCATGCTGTTTATATGGCTCACAAGCTTTGAGGGCAGATATTGACATATTATGTAAATTCTGTGCTTAGCTCAGCACTCTGCTAGTCTCATCTGGGTCCTATAGGCACTCCTGCAACAGAATAAAACCAACAGCAGCTGTACTTTCTATAAGAAAGAGAATATATTGAAAGGCCCGAAAAGGGGCAGATATTCAAACAGAAAAATAACATGAATGTTACAAGAAGTTCTGACACTACACAGCACCTTCAGCTGTGCAAATGCCTGGTGGAGTGCATGTGTAATGCTATGAAGTCATCAGTGTGGCTAGAATGAGCAGCAAAGCAGTTAAGTACCTTAAATAATTTTTAAGCTGAAACTACGAAGGAGAAGAACTGAATTAATATGAGAAATCAAGGATATATGCCTCTATGAAAGATTGCCAGATTCATCTTTATAGGGAGAGGCATACTGCATAAAGAATAGACCTACAGGCCGTAAAAAAACCCAGAGAACAAATGTTTAACTGTGTGACTGAACAAGTTTTAAGATTTGCCTGGTTTCCAGTGCCAGAAAGCTCAAGCCTACCTGTCTGACAACATCTTCTTGTATGCTTCAAGCAACTGATAATTATCAAACACAAAAAAGAGTGACCCCGACTTAATTTAAAATACATGCTCAAGTGGCACAACTCAGTTCTTATTGCTCAAGGAAATCCCTGCAGAGTAGCAATGTGATAAATGAAGACTAAAAAATCCCCCCAAAAAACTAAAGCCCTTCTCTCAAGGTGGAATGCAGCGCCAATTTGTGAAACCTTTGTTACACATAATTCAACAAAACCTGCTAAAAAACTGGAGGAGTTGGTGCCTCAGAGAATTTTTGTACTTTTAATATGAACCATAGTCACCCTACAGAGGGAAGCTGCAGAGACCCTCATCTGTGCTTTCTCTGCAGAACAAATTCACAACTTCATTAAGAGAATCAGTGTATTTTGTAAGTAAATGAGATTCTGTCTCGCTGGCAGGCATATTCTGCTCACTGAACAAAGGAACCACACAAAAAAATGTTCCAAAGGGAGAGGTCCTTAAAACAAAAGTCATTGCAGCACCATCAGACTGCAGCATCTTCCAGAAAGTATAACTTTGTGGAACAAAAAAAAAAGAGTGTTGGGAATTAGGAAGCAAGCTTGCTGCATGTGGCAAAATCTGTTCTCTTGACCTTTTTCTTTCTCAGTTAATGCCTGTGACTTTCTGCTTGTTATCAAGCAATCATGTTATTTTGTTTTCCTGTATTCAAAAGTCACAACACTGCCCTCCAGCTTCTCTGCCAGGGAGCTGGGTTTTGGGACATGGCAGCACCCTCAGACTTGTTCGAGGTGGATTTTTAGAGTATCTCACCAACACGTGGAGCCCTGGAGAATAAAGCCTTGAAGGCTTTCTCTCAAAGGCAGCTGTTCCTCTCCTGGTGTGCTTGTCCTTAGCTGCAAGCCTGACTGGGCCCATTAGGCCTGAGATGAATAGCTGCCTGAAAGAAATATGAAAAATCACAGCACTAAACTACTGGGAAATACAAATTTCTCCATGCATAGGAGACAATAAGGCTGCTGATCTGTAATGAAATATTCAGACACTGATCCATGCACTGTGTTCTTGCTCATTCTGACTAGTAGAGGATAGGGATAGTAAAATCTGACATCTGGCAAGTAATGATAAGAGAAGACAAGAAAGGGGAAGAGGAAAAAACCACCAGTGAACTGAGGATGCAGATGGTGGTCTGAGCTCCAGAATAGTACTGTCTGTGATGTTTTACTTCTGCCCTTCAAGATACCCCACAACAAGTTGAAAAGGGGAGCTAAGGTGAAGTCCCAAAGAGGATTTTTATTAGGAACTTCTCTTTTTTCCCCATATACATGGCAGATCGTTAATTATTGTATCTCAATTATCAAATAGAAAAGCAAGAATTCAGCAGATTGTGAACATTTCCAATACATGAATTTAAAGATGGGCAAAATTTACCCAAGATGTCAAGTGTGAGCTAGGCATTCCCATTCTTCACAGTCAGTTGAAAGAAGCTGCTGCGTAAGGAATTTCTTCCCAACTACCTTAGACACATATTCACTCAAAAGAAACCAGTCTGGGTGAAGTGTTATACCTCAATACATCTGTATTTAAAGGAGATGAATCCCTTGTGAGGTCAGTGCCAGCCTGTAGAGTCACAACTTGGACTGCCCCCATGACTTCATTATAGCTTGCAAACAACAACCCATCTCAACCTTGTTCCACTCTCCTCAAACTCCTGAATTCTTAAAAAAGTGTTTGCAGTATTTATGGAAGGGTTACCTAACCTGAGCTCTGACACTCATGGCAGAAGGAAAAAATCCAGAATAAGAAACTTTTCTCAGAAAATCCCTTATTGCTATCTGTCTATCTTTTAAGTCAGAAAAGCTTTGTCATACTGATAACAGTAGTTGTATTTTATATGAAAAGATGAACTGCCTTCAGGCAATGTAAACCCAAATCAGTTAGGGATTTAAATCTAATTCTGAGACAACGGGTGGCTTCCTGTTTATTTTGACTGGCTCTAGAGTGGCTCCATGCAGGTGAAATCCAAATTAAACTCTATTCAGAAATCAGCTGCTAGTTTGTACAGTCTGTAGCACTCTGGTATTATGGGATGCTAGCATAAAACTCCACTGGCTGAATCCTCCTGAACAAGTTTCCTGGGATATAAATCCACATAGAAAATATGAGTGGTCTAATCTACAAGGAATGGATAAGCATACCATGGATAAGCAAAAACTTGTACTACCTTATGAAGCCAAAAATACTCTTTTCCACTTATGGACAGGTCCAGGACTTCTATTTCATGAACCAAGTTATTAATTTTGTCTAGCTAGCATCAAGCCCTCCCAATACTGCTTTCTTCAGTCTCCCAATATGATTTATGGATGTATACATAATTTTTTTTCTTAAGCCACATAGTCCTTCTGTAAAGTAAAAGCTGTCTTGACTAGTGGAAGTTTACCATGGTGCTATGTCAGCAGGATATGTCATTCATTTCAGAAGCTATTTGAGTATTTTCTATGCGCTGAAGATGCTGTGATAGTAGAGGTGACTTCTGTTCACCAGCTCCTGTAATATGTCAAGTGCTAAGCAAAAGGAGTTAAAGAGAAGCTTTAGTCTCTTTATTTATACAATAATTTCTTTATGAGCTTTAATTTTTATTTTTTTTTCCCCAAACCCATGGAGTTTTGCTGCATGGCATTCACAGAAAGCCACAAAGACCATTCAAACCTCGAAACATCTTTAAATAACCTGGATAAGACACTAAAAGATTGCTGGGGTACAGTAGTGAAATTTTAAAGGGAATATATAGGCTGAATATCAAAAAGAAATTAATTTACATGCACTCCATGACCTTATTTTTCCTGCTCTGAGTGAAGCAAGAGCACCATAGCTGCTCAGTCCCTCATGTTCCACCACCCTGTTCCCTCATATGTGAAAGTGCACCAAGGAGTCACAAGGGGCAACCCTGCCAACTTTTCAAGAGCTTTACCTCAGGCATCTTCACAGAGCAGGATGGTCTGTCCCTATATATTGTTGTTTTTCAAATAACAATCATCACCTCCTCCACAGATGCTCTACTCAGATTACAACCATGCTGGAACCCATGGAGGCTAGAAAATTCATTAATGGATTTGAGTGAAATTGCTGTTTGATAGAATGTAATTTCACATATGGGTAGCTATACTGTCTATGGAGTTCATGGTTGAAACAATTTAAAGCACTTCTCACTCTAACACAAAAGATAAGCTCATTTTATGAGCTTCTCAGTTTCCTCTAGCCTATATTAAGCACAAATATATAATGTGAACAACAGTCTTGTAAGTTAGGTCATCAAGAAGAGCTGAAGACATTTATTGTTATAAAAACACAGCTCTTTTCAGGGTGATATGCAGTGCCCTGCTGTTTCAGAAACAATCCAAGGCATCAGTGTGCTTGCAGTTGACTTGTCAGATATCTTCCGCTATAGTGTGTTAATTTTTAAATATTTAAGAGATAGATACACTTTTACTCAGGGGATGTTTCCCATCTCCAATTTTGTAGAGCATGACTAGCAAGTAAGAAGTTATCTTCTCTCCAGAGAAAATGACACAAGTGTGCTCCACTGCAAAACGCACAATGACGATGTGAATAATTTGCAAAACTCAAATTCAAGGCACATTTTTGTGTGATTTTAAAAACAATGTGCTTTCACTTGCTTTGATTTATCAAAGATCTCAAATTTCTCACTTAAAATCAGTGTCTGGTATCCAATATCTAGATTTCAAACTTTCACTCAAACCAGGCATTCTGCAAAACCTACTTCTTACCTGATTCACTTGTACGCTGAATTTAGAAGATCCTATCACAAGCCATAAGCATGTTTAATATTCTTGAAATTACATGGCTAATATCCATATCAATTATGTTTTGAGATTTATGTTTAGTATGGATAGTCTGCTTTTTCCATTTTTACTTCTGCAAGTATAATTTATTGAGACATAAATAGTAACATTAAAGCTATCAAGTATAAACATCAATACTTGACAGCACTGTGTAATTTAAGAATTACATGCATCTAAATTCAGATACAGTCCTTTCTGAATGCTCAAATCTTAACTGCATATTGCAGCTCACCAGGAATTCTGAGTTTTGGACACAGCAGGCTGTCAAGTAATACAGTATTAACATCCTGAAATAAGCTTTTCAGAAGGACTAGGGAATTGGCAGCACATGATTGGGATATAAAAAATGCATGGTTTTCTTTTTTTGTTTTCACTAAACACTGCTTTTGTGCAATAACCCTTTTCCCCATCTCCTAGTCATTTTGGATTAATTATACTTCCAGTGTTTTAGTGATTCCAGAGACATATAGGAAAATGGTCTGGAAGGAACCTCAGTAAGTCACCCATATTATCAGTACTCAAAGTTCAGCTATACTGAAACCTTCCTTAATGACCAGCTTTTGTCTGACATCCTCCAGCGATGGGAATGTGACCCTCCATGGGCAACATTCCTTTGCTATGCTCAGCAGTGTCTTAGAAAGTTCTATCTTATTGCATGAAACCAGGAGTAACTGGTGAGCAATGGTATGTGGTTCAGGAAAGAGACAATGCATGTAAGGAGGCCTGGCAAAAAAAAAAAAAAAAAATAAAAAAAATAAAAGGACAAAGAAAAAATCTGTTTGATTTCAAACAGACATTTTTTTGGTGAACCATGAACCAAATACCTTCCTCGAGGTAAAAGCTTACAAAACAGGGATGCTATCACTCGATTAAAGTACAACTGTGGCAGTGGATTGTCTAAAGGGTCAGTTGCAAACACAAGCTTTTTATCTTAGCTCACTGGGGACACAGACAATGCAAACTGGAAGGACTTGTCCTCTAGAACTGTCCTTCGCTCTCCTTTGGGTACAGAGGGGATGCCAGTGACTTGGCCTAAATGCCTAACTTATGTAAAGCTGCATAAGATGGGCTCCAGTTTCAGTGTATGCAAAAAAATAGAAGATACCTAGCAACTGTCAGTGTAACAGGGAGCACACATTTAGATTTTTAGGACAGTGAATGCACTGTGTTGCTTTCAATTTTAAGCTCAAAATATTAGTGTTTTAAGAGTTGTGGTCAACGGTTCAATGTCCA
>NW_009942044.1:0-8290 GCF_000696875.1 Nestor notabilis | reverse complement strand
TATAAATATATATTTATATCTATTTTACCATATATATATGGTTAAATCTGGTTATCACACTTCAATTTTACCTATGGGCATGCTAGAGTCTTCAAAAACCAGCAATAAAAACGTTGAAGAAATCAAATTGATCAGCTCAAACATGACCCAGCAAAGTTTTGCACGTGTGTGGGAAGCAGAATCTCACTGTGTGCTTTCAGAGGGACAATCAACAGTAAAACTCAAAAGTCTCTAGAAGACACTTGCATGTAAAATGTTATCTTTAAAGGTTTTGGAAAAGGCCTAAGGAATACACTTTGTGTTCACAGCTTCATGTAATAGCAGGGAACAAAAATAATGAAGCTTTCCTTTAGTCAAAAGCCTATGCTGGAATGAAGGGAGGAGTTAAACAGACACTTTAGGTCACAGCTTTCAGCTCTTTTGGCATCTCCACTTTACATTTTGCAGCTACCAAAATCTTCCCATAGCCTAGAGTCAGGCTTCGTTTGTGCAGCTCATGGATTCCAGAGGCACAGGGAACATAACTATGCAGAGGGTGAAAATGCTCTTTGCAGATACACATCAGGATGTGAATTCAGCTGCTGCTTTTGAAATTCAGAGCAACAGCAGCCTCAGTAATTGAAGCAATTCACCTTCCAAGGGCACAAGCACCACTCTAAGGAAAAATGCTGAAACAGTACTAGTTCTAAAAATTGTCATCTTTGGTCCAGAGATTTGCTCTTACTGCTTCAGCTCCTCTATTTTTACATGCTGCAGCTATTAAGAGTACTTGTGGAAGCCCCCACAAAGCTGTCTTTACATGAGGCTGCTGAAATATCACCCAACTGAGCCACGTCCCTGCCTAGGCACTACAACTGGTGCCAGAGACAATCATTTCTTTCCACACCTTCGAAGGCCAAGAAGCCAGGGCAGGTAGGAAGTTGCAAGGAGAGCACAAATTAAACAGCAAGCACCTCCAAATGCCTTCATGCAGTTTCACTGTACAGAAAGGAAGAGAGAAGTGCAGTTAGAGGCAACGAGCAAGAACAAAGCCCCTTCCTCTCCACCGTTTACTCAATGATGCTGCATTAGACTCTCTCTCTTAGGTGCTGAGAAGGGGGAACTGCTTACAAGCATCCTGACACGCAGCAAGGGAACTATGCAGATCAATATTTCAACTGAGCTGCTCCTGGTACCTGCTTCCTCTACGGATTTCTGTATTGCTTCTGCTAGTTCCTGGTCTGCAATCTCCTCCGGCCGCATGTCCTCCCGCCCAGCCCCATACGCCAGCCGGGCGCACTCCGGGAGCTCGCCCTCTGGGAGGAACGTGGTCTGTGAGCCCGTCGTGCCAATCACCAGTACATTCTTCTTGAGATCAATGGAGCACTGTGAAAGAGCATCGAGACATCAGGGGCCTGGGTAAGAGCCATTTCGTTCCCGGAGAAAAAGGAGAAACAAGGTTAAACAATCCGTTTCCAATGGGAAGAGCTCACAGTAGCTAATTGTGGGCCAAGAGCATCAGCTTAAGCAAAGGGCCCCTTGTGACCTGCTTTGTAATAAATCATTTAGTTGGAAAGCTCTGAGAATCTTCAATCAGAGCAAAAAAACTTCAGGGAGCAGCCAGACATGCTCCAGCTATCTATGACGTATGAAGTGTATGTACTCCATAACTGGCCGGAAGATAATCCACCACCAACTCTCCGCAGAAAAATCCTAATACATTCATAGGCAAGGAAAGCATTTCTGTTGCATTTAGCACTGAACTTGGAAGAGCCAGTAACTGCTTCCAAAGAGGTTAGGAACTGGAGCCACTCTGCTCTGGAGCCAGGCTGAGAGAGCTGGGCTGGGGCAGCTGGAGAAGAGAAGGCTCCTCAAGGGGACACCTTAGAGCAGCTCCAGTGCCTAAAGGGGCTCCAGGAAACCTGGAGAGGGGCTTTGGACAAGGGCCTGTAGGGACAGGCCAAGGGGAATGGCTTGAACCTGCCAGAGGGGAGATTGAGATGAGCTCTGAGGCAGAAGCTCTTCCCTGTGAGGGTGCTGAGGCGCTGGCACAGGGTGCCCAGAGAAGCTGTGGCTGCCCCATCCCTGGCAGTGTTCAAGGCCAGGTTGGACACAGGGGCTTGGAGCAGCCTGCTCTAGTGGAAGGTGTCCCTGCCCATGGCAGGGGTTGAAGCTGGAGGAGCTTTAAGGTCCCTTCCCACACAAACCATTCCAGGATTTTATGTTTCTATGAGGTTCTGATACCTGATGCCTCTTAAGCATATCCAGTCCTAGAAGCATGTCCATGGGCTGCTCTTCAAGGATTGAGAAGGAACATGCCAGGAAATCCCCTTCAATCTGGACCTGAGCTGGAATGTAAGGAAGAGAATTTACCTCCTTGCAATGCTACAATGCAATAAATCTATTCCCAGCTCTTCCACCTTCTGGGCAAGGTCTGCTCCTGGCACATCTGAAACCAGAGCTCTGACATACCATTTTGGTCACTGAACATCTGGCCCTGCGCAAGCCCCAGGCCTGCCTTGCTCTCAAGAAGTTAGTTAAGGGCTGACCTGCTCTAGACCCTGATATACTGCTCATCTAACCCTCCAAGCCTGAGGAGCTGCACAGTGAAGACAATTATTTTTCAGACAATAAGGACAATCTTCTCTCACCCAGAAAAAGTGCACAAGAGCACAGCCAATCTTCTCTTCCCAAAGGAATACAAAACACACTCCACTGTACTGGAGCCCCTCCTGAGCAACTCATACTGCCCAGCAGTCCCACCCCAAAGACATTAGCCTTGTTTTTTGCACCCAGAGAGAACACATCCTCTCTGTCTGCAGGAGCTGAGGGCTCCCTCACCTAAAATCGTTAAGGTAATTCCATTAAAAAAGCATTAAACGAGACAGAAGCTTTTCCTGAGACAAGCAAACACTCTGCAGATGCACTTTTATTTTACTCTGTGGGAGTTTCTAACAATTATAGCATTAAAGCAGATCCTCTTGGTGCCAAGGTTGCGGGAAATGCAGTCACACTGCTGCTGAAGCTGCCCCCAGCAGGATGCCAGCACTTACCTAAGTGCACTCTGCCAATGATTTTCTGTGTCCCTACACCTTTAGCAATGCCAGCCCATCGTCGATCTACCAGCCTCATGATGTTGCACCTTTCAGCACAAGCTTGGCTCATGATGGTCATCTGGGCACCTACCAGCAACAGAACTGGTGTTAAACTGAGACCTCATCACAGATTCAAATTCTCCCCTAGAAGGGCTGAAGATCTTGCACTCAGCAGCTGGGAAAGCGACCTGCCTGCATCAGGCAACTGCACTGGGGTGTAAAGGCTTCCTGTGAATCCCACTGTGTTGAACTGACTGTATACACACAGCATTATTACTGGAAAGCTGGAATAACCCCAAGTACTTTCCCTTTAAGGCTGTAGATGGGAAGCACTACATAAAGGCACGTGTAATCCCCCCATCTGTAAAATGAGATAAGGCAGACACGTGGCAGGGACCGTTCTGGCATTGGAGCCCAGAAATTCTCACAGGAGCCTTGGTCTGAGGGGCTCAAGTACTTGTGTGCTGCTTCTCTCAACGATTTTGCCTTATACAATGCCCAGGCTGCTCTCAGGTTTTAATTAGATGCTTCAGAATCTTACAACACAGTGCTTTAGTATGGAATATTTTAGGCAATGATTCTGGAACGATTGCTGTCTCCCTCAGTGAGAGAAAGGAGAGCACAAAGAGATGAGAATGAGTCAGTTCACCTGAGTCAACAAAGGCTTTCACTGGATGTCCGTTGACTTTGCAGTTAATGTACAACATCACCACCTGCCCAAAGCTCTCAGGAGCCTCTTCCATTGCTATCGTCATATTTTCTTCAATGTTTTGTTGCCTGAATTTAATGGAGAAAAGAGAGAAGAATCAGCCTGTCCATCAGCTGAACCTTACAAGCATCCCTCTGACTTACAGACCCAGTAATCCCACCCACTGCAGCTCACCTTACAAACAGCACACTCAAAGCACACCGGGGACTGCTTCATTAGCTACATGTAGGCTTCCCAGCAGAGGGGTTGCTAGTAATGACCAGAGCCAATAATTGATCCAGAGCCATGAAGACTGCTCCTTCCAACACCCTGCCTAACTCACCCTACAGCTCCTGACAACCTTCTGTTTGAAACAGAAACCCACCACCACAGAGTTAACCTGGAGAACCTGTGAGCAAAAAACCTGTGTGTTTATCACTCTAAAATAAAGCACTGAGGGCACACGATGATGATGTTGCCAGTAGCTACAATGCTGGAATCCCACACAGCAGCTGAACGTTCAAATCCTCCAACGTTTCCCTGGTATCTTTTCTTTTCCAGGCACAGGAGGGGAGGGAGGTGAGCAAAACTGCAGTGAGAAACACCACCATGAGCACAAACCCCTGGTGCAAATTCAAGCCTATAGAAGAAACTTACTTCCAGAAATCCACCACAGCCCCAGAAGTAATCTTGGAAGTGATGGGTATTTGTAGCGACTGCATCCGAAATAGCTTCATCTACCAAAAAGGGCTTCCAATTTTGATGCCATTTCATTTTAACTCCTCAGTAGGGGAAGGGGAAAACCCCAAGCTCCTCTCTTACCCATCTTCTGTGCTGTGGTAAGCCTTCCCCCAACAATGGGGAGATGAGGTTTCTTGGTGGTGAAGGATAAATAGCTAATGGTCCCTGAGACCTGGCTCACTTGGGAGCTAAAGCACCCTACTGCCAGCATGCCCTGCTTCATGTGTTCATGAATCAAGGAGCCACATATTGTCCTGTCTTCTATTATTTAAGCTTACATCAGATACATACTGGTTAGTCTTCAGTTTGTCCTCTTGTGAAATCCATTACTCTGTTTTCCCTGTGCTTGACACTGTCTAAGATATACTATGAAGGGCAGAAATGTGTCTCAAAACAAATAGGACATTTGCCACAGCCTCCAATCAGTCCTGAGCAGAGCACATCTAATGAAGCAAGGAGTTCAAGGTGTGAAATCTGGGGACAGCTGCACGGCCTCGGGCATATCACCTTTATCTGTCCCCTTGTCTATGGAAGGAGGAAAGCATTCCTGTGCCTCAAGCAATGTTTTGCTACCTACAAATGTGTGTTTTCCTGGAAGCATTTATCCAGCACCAACACCTTGTCAGCTGTAACACAAGAATGACTTATTGCAAATAAATTTTGGTTATGACCAACTCAGTCTATACCAGAAACACACATCTCAGTTGAGGGAAAAAAGCATCAGTCGTGATCTGACTCAAGGATTTATCACTCAGTTTAAGACTCAAGCCCCAGCCCAATGCAATTACACTTGGAAGACAACAAGAGGGAGCGAGTGCTGATGAGCAGAACATATTTCTACAGAACATCTCTTCTGACAGCAGCAATGTTCCGAGTCTGGAATTCGCCAGAGACACAAACCAATTAGCAGTACACAAAACCCAATCTGGAAGGCAGCTGGGAGAAATGGCACCACGTTGCTGTGCAGAGCTCAGCTTAGAGACTAACACAAGCCCGAGGTTCAAAATATGCCTGAGGCACCCAGGTACCACCTCACCAGAGCATCTCTGCTCCTGTTTCAAAGGGGACCAGCTTAGGCAGCTCTGGGATATCACATGCATGGACAGTGATACTGCCACCTCATGATCTGTGCTCAAATGGATACCTCTGAAGGATGGGGTGCACCCACATGTCCCTGAATCCCAACCTTCCCACGTGCAAAGGCAGCTCAGAGCATTGCCTTCCAAGCAAATGCGTGTCTTAAGGCAGGATCTAAACATACTCTGTGCATCCTCCAAGGAAAACACACCATGGATGGAGGAACACTGTGGAAAAAGCCACTGTGAAGACCTCCAAAACCTGCAAGTGACTTTGGTTTCCTACCTTATGTCTTCTTCTATCTTGGCCTGTGCCTCAAGATCAAAAGGGTCAGCTGAATAGAGCCGGATCCTCTCCTGCTCCCGCCGGGCTCGGTCCTGCTGCTGCTCCAGCAACACCCTGGTGAATTTCTCTGCAGTAACAGGGAGACACAGAAATGCTTTTTACTGGAAGTTGCTCTCACAAATCAAGGCCTGGCACAGCAAACTCTTCTTTTTATGCCAGCACACACTCAGGGGTAGAGTCAACAGCACATGCAAAAAAGGCTTCCTCTGAAGGCAGCATGGATGGACCTCAAAGGACCAAACTTGGGAACCCACTAAGATGAAAAGTGACTGGACAGAGCTCTTTCTCCTTGTGTCTGCTACCCAAACTCGGCACAAGCAGACTCAGTTTCCTTGCACATACATTTTTATATGGACAAAATATGGAAAAAATCATGAAGACAATATTTAAACCAAAGAGCTGCCATTAAATCAGGAATTCATTCTTCTACTGCAGCAAGAATTGCCTACACAGTATGCCAAAAATACCCAAACAGCTGCAAAACCAGCAGATAAATGAGACCCGAAGCAGAAATTAGGACTAAGAATGTGCACAACTCAAATGAGAGGCTTGAGTGCACGTGTATCTTGAAACAGCTTCAGAGATAGAAGGGAGGTTTCACAGCTCTCAGCAAGATGCCCATCCATGAGAACAGCTTGCAAAATGTGTCATATTTTACACTCAGCGCTCCCAGTAAAAGAGCAGCCTGTGGACCCAGCAAAGAGCCAAGGCAAAATGAAGGCTAACTACAAAACCTACTTTAAACCCAAGCAACACAGGCAAAGACATCATCATCCCTGCAGCTGAATACCTACCACTGCAATCAAGAGGTCCTAGGTGAGACACCCACTTCACAAAGTTTTAAGTACACATTTTAAGAACACAGTTTTTAGATCCCCACTTTCTGGATAGCCTCTGGCTGTTTTTTACTACTTGGATGTGATCACACACATTCCCAAAAGGACTTGGCAATAAATTAAGTTCTGTAAACACAGAAGGCTGTGGGTTTGCTTCCAGAGATGCAGTTCCCATGAAGAAGCTCGTGGGCTCAGAGGCTGTTAGATGTTAATGAAGGCATTAGGTGTATTTTCTTACTTGTTTGGGTTTTTATGTTTTAAATTAGGCTTCTGTATAGCAGGTACCTTCTAAAGCACTTGCAGTACAAATCTATGCATGTATTGGGGCATCAGAGCCAGAGCTGAACTGGATCTGTGCCCGAACACTGCCAGTACAGAACAAGGCAAGCATGACCAGCTCAAACCCCATCCTTCTAACAGCCTGTTGTGGCGATCTGGGACTAAACCCACACATCCAAGTCAAAGTTTACAAGCACAAGACAAGACAGATCAGCAGAGGAGCCAGTTCTGGGTGTCTGGGGCTTAACCTCTCATCTTCTGTGCCAGGAACAGCACATCTTGTCAAGGTGAAGGAGAAACACCAGCACTACGGGCACAGCTCTCACAAGGGATGTGGTTTTAACTCTGGCTATGAACTAAAGTCAGAATTAAGAAATGAAACAGGCTAAGAATATTCATGCAAGCTCCTTTCTAGCTTTATTTGGCAGAGAAATCACAAGGATGTAACCTTGAAAGGGGGAAAAAAGTCTCCTGATAGAAGACACTTCATTCCCTGTCCATGGCAGGGGGGTTGGAACTAGATGATCTTAAGGTCCTTTCCAACCCAAACCATTCTAGGATTCGTTTTCCCAGACTCAACAGGATTTATTTCCTAACTGTCTTGAAGCAGTTCAGAAAGCACAACTGCTGATGCCCACACCACCACTGTTTAAATAGTGAAAGGACACAAGAGTTCAAACCTTTCATCACATGAAGGATGAGGGATGAACACAGCTACTCAACTGCAGAGGAAGCAGAAGACATGGTACTAGGCTTAAATTGCACTCAAAATCATCACAGAATCATAGTGTTCAAGGCCAGGTTGGACACAGGGGCTTGGAGCAACCTGCTCTAGTGGAAGGTGTCCCTGCCTGTGGCAGGGGGTTGGAGCCGTGTGAGCTTTAAGGTCCCTTCAACCCAAACCAGGCTGGGATTATGATTCTATGAAAAATCAGGTGCTGAGCCACTTGTGTTCACAGAAACGCGACTCATCTGTGCAGCTGATATTTCAAAGCAAGAGATTGAGGATATTAAAGCAGGAGAAATACGCCCAACTCAGCAGAAAGATCTTGTTATGAAAGGAACTCTGCCTTGAGTATTCCCAACTGGCACCTTTTATCAGCGCCAACAAGGAGCTGGCAGCAAACATCCCAGCGAGTTAAACACCCGCAGCTGCCTTTTGTTCAGAACCACCACCCAAAGGTTAACCCCCACCTCACCCAGGTCTCCGCTCAGCAGCGCCTCGGCCAAAGGCGGGTTCCGCTCCTTGA
>NW_009942043.1:4661-11715 GCF_000696875.1 Nestor notabilis | reverse complement strand
AAATATAAAAATATATACTTATATACTATAATCTGGAGACATGTGAATGGAGGAGATGTTTTATTCAAATGTCCTCTTTCTGCCTGCTAAGTGCTCTTAAGATACAAAGAGGAGTGACACGAGCATTTTCACAGCCTTGAAGATCTTTGCTCTCTTTAGTGAACAGGGGATGGCTACAAAAATATAGATTTGAGTAAACTGTGGTTTCTTGTAAGCACTTGTGTGAACACAGTGAAACCCATAGTGACTAGACAGGCTGATTCCGAGGGATAATGAACTTAGCTTTTCCTCTGTAAAGAGGGCGCTGCTTCCTGCTGTGCTTGTCACACACAGAGCGGTTATAGACTCCCAGGTTTGCTTGCTGGCAGTTACAAGTGAGGCACTGGGAAATCCCAGGGGCTTTTTATGTGTCAGTAAAGACACAGGTGAGTGCGTCTTAAAGACCAGTTCTGCAGTTTCTCATCCTGTTCACACCAGGGAGAGTAAAATTAAACTTCACCTTTAGGTCAAGCGTAAAGAAAGTAGATGTGTAGACCTAAGAAACCTTCCATGTAGGGTCTAATCTGCAGGCTGAGAGATGCCAACTCCCCATTCTTGTGAATACCTGATCTTACTGTTCCAAAAGTACAATGCTATGGGCTAAAAAGGGGCCAAGGGCTTTAGCAGAAAGCAGGCTCTGCTGGCAGGCAGGCCTGGGAGTGTGCTGACCATATCAACTGGGCTGGAGTCACCTGGCCATGGCAGCCCTGCCCTCTGCAGTGAGGCATCTCTCTCCTTGGAGGTCCTCTCCTCGCCCTCGTTTTGGGGTTCGCGCTCACAGTACTATGCACTTGGGTGGTCCTGTCACAAGGCAGATGTGAGAGCTGTAGTAAATTATGATTTTAATTGCACAGAGTCAGAGATGTGTGAGATGGATTCTGCAACAGAGCTACTGTTTAGTGATGAAGGACTTTTTTTTAGGCTACCGAAGAGGTGAGGTTCCAACTATGTAAATGTCACGACAGGTAGGGTCTCTATTTCTGTATTCAGCAAGGTCTCCATACTTCCAAACCAGATTTTTAACTGTTCTGATATAATTTTGATGTTTTCTGCCTTTTTTGTTCAGAGCAAACTCTAGAAAATAATGAAAACTATTATACCGAACGAAAAGCACATGGCCATGCATGTATTGTAACATGAACATCTTGAACTTTTGCTGAGATCTCTTGAAACACTCCCTATTTTCTGCACAAAAATGACCTTATTGACAATGTAAATTCTTCAATTTGTAACTTTTCAATACCAAAGTGCTACTGCATCTGACTTAAACAAAGAAGCAAAATTATATAAAAAAAGAAAACTTGAAAAACAAATGGTTTTAAATAAGTCCAGCTGGTTTGCTGCCTGCAGCCAAGGATCTTTTTAATTTGAATCCTTTAAACTTTTTTTAAACATCAAACACTGATCTGAAGTCCTGCTTTCAAATACTCTCTGAGTTGACCTGCAATTGTTTCACTCATTTAAAGAGGTACATTAAATAATAATCAACTAATTTGGAACGCACACGTGTCAACATCAGCAGTTTGTAATTAAAGAGTAGTACAACAACTGCCTTCAGACCAAACCCTCAAATAAAATAGTGCCATAAACTTTACAGTGACATCTGATATGTTTCTGCTGTAACGATGGGCAACGATGACGACTGTGCATGAAACATGCTGTTAGTATAAGCCTTGCACATTTGCTACAGGACAGAATATTGTATGCACCAGTCTTAGACACCCTTCCTCTTCTCTCAGAAGATGGGTGACAGAAGAACCGTTAAGGCCCCTTCTTTGCTACCGTGCTTTCCAGATGAGCTATTCACCCCTGTTCAGTTTGAGTTATTTTGTGATGCAGGAACTGATCTATTTTCCAGTGGAATGGAACGTGGCTTTTGTACTGTGCAGAAATCTTGGCTCTGCTGAGCTGGGAGCAAATTCACACAGATTCCATCGCAGCCAGGACTTCACCCTTGCCATGCTAACCGTGTGTTGGCTTTCACCTCTGAAAGCCTAAGATGTCTCCTCCTGTGCTGTTAGGAAGCCTGGACAAGCTTGGGAGCAGAATGGGGCCATATGGGGATGTATTTAGTTAGGGAATATTGAGTCTGCCTTATGAAATATGTACATCTCGATTACTGATCCTGAGGGTCACCACTGGTGACAAAGGAAAAGCAAGGAAGGAGTAGGGAGAGATGACCCCACTGCGTGGGAAGGCACAGAAATTCACTGGGATTTTGGTGCCTGAATCGTTTCAGTGGGCACCTAAATGCCTTTGAGGATCTGAGCCCAGTTAGCTGAGTAAAATGAGAGTGAGACAATTGTAAACAATATTTCTAGGTAATTACGAGGTCACTTTACCCATCGTTATTCCAGCCTTTTTCAATGTGATAAATTTGACTTTGGCTGCTACCAAAACAAAAAGGCAATTGCTGATCTTTTTTAATATAGGCATATTTAAATAATAATAGTATCAACAAATAAGAAAAGTCTAAATATCAAGCATAAATATCAATGAACTCATCAAAATAGTACAGTAGTTGAAAATGACCCAAGGCTGTAGCCGTTGTATTAAAAAAAAAAAAAGTCCAAGAGCAAAAAAAGTTAAATTAACTCATTGAAAAAGAAGGGGCTGATTCTTTCAGTTGACAAAGCAAGAAAGAAGCAAGCATGATTAAAACAAAAAAAAGAGCAAAATCGTTTTCTTTTTGCAATTTATAAGGTGCCAAGAGAAATAAAACAAATTAGATGCAAAGCAGGATGAGCTGCATCCTAAAAAAAAAAACCCCAAAAAACCACCCCAAAACAAAACAAACCCCAGCAATAAAAAAATTCCGTATTCTTTGGAATATACAACATGGTTAAAAAAAAAAAACCAAAAAAGAAAGAATGAAGTCCAACATATAAAACCTCTCATTCACAGCATTGCTAAAACAGAAGCGTTCACAGTTTCCCTCTGGGAATCTTCCTATACTTCCTTACAGTTAATATGTCCATAAGATGCAGTAAACTCACTAAGATTTTTTTTAGGTTTTAAATCTTAAAAATAGAAGTGAACCGAAACTCTCTTTAGGGTTGTGGAGACCTTCAAGCCCAGGCACGCTGGAAAGCCACAGGCCTGGAAACAGACTGGGTACCTTTCTACCCACCCTCACTACCTCTGGACCACCAACCCGGGCATCCTCCTTTCCAGAAGCTCAGCCCCCCATGAGGGATGCTTTGCTGGAGCGACATCGCTTCGACAGGGGCTGGCTAATACAGGCCACCGCTCCTGGGAGCGCTGACTTCTGGAGGGTTTGCTTCTGAAAGTGATGTATGAACATGGCAGGGCCCATAAGCAAGACGGGTGTTTATGGGATACCTACGGGCACCGGGAAATGGAAAGCACATTAGTCCTGACCCATAACTACTTAAAATTCGCTCAGTATGGTCGCCACACTGCTTCCTCTAGCCTCGCTGTGGTTGCCATGTTAGTTGGGGAGTTGCTGTGGCTCCCTTCCGCCTCAACCACATCGCTTTGGTTGGGGAGGTTGGGGTTGAGAAGCGTCGATCCCGTGGAGGCGTTGGTGCAGGGCGGGTGGATGCGTGGGGGAGACCGGTCTCCCCCCGAGATCATGGAGAACTGATAGGAGCCAGCAGAGGTTCCGTAATAGAGGTGGTAGGAGGGTGAGCTGGTCTGGAACGGGCTGCCCTGGGCCTGCGACGAGCCGGGGTAGGGAGGTGGGAGGTAAGTGTGGTATCTCGTGGCTGTGGACATGGCAGACATACCAATTCCTATTCCTGAACTGACAGGCGTCGGCGTGTAGGTGAACGCTCCCGGGTAGTGCATCCGAGGGTCAGAGATGGAGGGGAGCGCAGAGAAGGAGCGGTCGATTCCCACCCGGGGGTCACTGAACGCTGTCAGCTCGGAAGCACCTGGATGGTGGGAAAGGGAGACAGAGAACTGTTGAGCTGGCAGAATGGAGGCTCACACGTTTGAGGCGAGAACCAGCATCCAAACTCTGGTCTACAGCTAACCAAAGCAGCCAGATTAGAGCTATCCCTCAGCTGCTCTGGAGAGTCAATGTAATGCTTGTAGATCTGGATGTTTTGGATTAATTTCAGTAAAGCAGCAATTAAAGAGGAGTGCCAAGCTCCTGCCCTGTTTTCTATGTGTATGTATTCGCTCCTAGAGACTTTACAGTACATGGAATTCTTTATACTTCCAGAATGTCCTCATCCTCAATGGGTGGGTGAGGAAGAGGGACACAGATCTCCAGCTGCTTGGCCAGCATCACTTGACTTACCAGGGACACTGACGAGACCTAATTATAAATTGTCCAGCTTCTGCATAGTCTCTCATTGCACCCAGTTTTATTTGCCAAGTCAAATGGGAAGCTCCATGGAGCAGAGACTGTCTCTCAGGTTCATGAACGTGCACAGGCAGGGTTTACACACACAGGCTCAGCCTAGCTCTCACCATTCAGGAGCACACTTCCCTCACACTTTCCCATTGATGCTCAACACTAGCAAAGTCAAGATAAATCTGGTTCACTTAAGGTCTTTATATCTGGGTCCTCATATAATGTCTACATAATTGTTACTAAGTTCTCAAAATCTTGGCTCTAATGAGTATGGAATAAAGGACAACAATAGTATTGCCTTTTTAAAGCAGAATGATATATTTTTCGGGGTTGGCCTTTTTATTTCCTTTCCTTTGTGCTAGAAGCCTTTCTCATCCTGCCAAATGAAATGTTTTCTAGGACAGTCAAATTCTGCTCCATGCTCTCGGACATCAGTGGAAGTATGTCTGGTCCCACCATCTCCTTCCCTGGTGTGCAAGGATTAAACAAGCAGGGCAGATAATGGCTTCTTTAGGAAGGATCTTCATCATGACTCAGATTAATGGAAGGTGTCAGTCCCTAGAGTTGGCAGCTATGCATGAGTAAAATAACAACAATAATAATTAAGAAAAAATCTTTCCAGAAGACAACTTCTTCTACCAGACAAGGCGTGGAGTCTGCAGAAGAGGAGCCATGCGCTGAAGGAAATACTCATGAGAAGAAGCAGAGAGAAAACAAAGCTCTTGGCTCTGACTGGATTTAAAGCTGGAGCAGACACACTGCAGCGCCAAGTTCTGAAAGCTCGTCAGCGACACAGCCAGCACAATTTGATGAATTCCTATAAATTTCCTAGAAAAGCTCTGACGCATGCTGCATGCTTCCTCTTTGATTTGGAGTCCCATTTTTTTTTGGAAGATTAATGTGACCCTGAACACATTTCCTTCCCCTAGACCCCAGCACCTTTAGATTTAACATGGCGAGACATACTGTGGTATGGAATGGCAGGAGCTTCAGAGCAGCTAAGGTTGAAGGTAGCATCTGACAACCTGCCAGATTTTAAATGGTACTTCCACACCTCATTCCTGAGAAAGAAATGAAGCTTCTCGAAACTGCCTGGACACATCACTTCTCAGATGAGGGCTTCTTCTGCTCGGTTTGGCAAAAAGCAGAATAACGAGACTTAATGTCAAGGCGTTTCCAGCAGGTCCCGTACCTTTGCTTTTTCTTGTGAGGCACTGTGTCTTTATATGGTAGGGCCTAGAAAAACCCTCAAATTTGCTTTTTTTTTCTGCCAACGAGAAATTTCTTAGCTAGACAGCGAGTGTGTGTGACACTAATGGGCTAGGGGAAAAAATACTGTGAGAATTTTTTCTGGGAATATTGAATGACATTTGATACAGAAGTAACATTTTGGAAACATCATAAAAAACACTTAAGATGTGTAGAGATGAGCACCCATGTACAGAATTCGAACAGGAAAGAAAAGGATGCTGACATGTGAATGGAGCTCTTCTAGGTTCTTTCTCAAGTCATGCAGAAAATATGCCTGCCACAAAGTAAATCAGTTTGACCACGGGCACAAAAAGCACCGATAAGCCCTAGGGCTCGTATTGCACCTCCATGCTCACCATGTGCCACCAAAGAGGCACAGAATGCACTTACTCCACACTTATATGGCTATCTTCTATTAGATTGTGCACTCCTGGGGGCGGCCACCTTGGAAGCCTTCGGTGCTCATACTGCACCTGGCACAATAAGGGCCCTGGTACACAGTGATGACATTTGGGCACTATAGCAGTGCAAGAAGTAGTGCATTTCAATACTGAGTGCATTCACGCATTCGAGTGCAACCTCAGCCACCACACTGGTAAAGGCAAAATGTGATTAACATCTCCATTCAGTCTGAGTCACGTATCCACACCAACCAGTACACATACATCAGTCATCCTTGTATAGGGTTTGAAAATCAAAATAGCTGGTAAATAGTGATTTCAGACAATTCTGTCAAGAAAAAAACTTTTCTAAGTAAAAAAAAAGTGATGAAATTACTTGTTTTACTTGAAATTTTCTGGTTGCTATTGTAAAATCACAGACTGGTTTGGGTTGGAAGGGACCTTAAATAAGCTCATGTAGTTCCACCCCCCCTGTCACAGGCAGGGACCCCTTCCACTAGACCAGGTTGCTCAAAGCCCCGTCCAACCTCGCCTTGAACACTGCCAGGGATGGGGCAGCCACAGCTTCTTTGGGCAACCTGTGCCAGGGCCTCAGCACCCTCACAGGGAAGATCTTCTATGAAGATCTTCATTCATGCTGCTTCGTTTTCTATGTTTCTGCATTTTGCCAGTGGAAAGAAGTTCAAAGAGAGGGAAACACAGGGGAAAACGTAAAAATGGAGTCTTTTCATTTCAAAAGAAGAGTGTGTCAATAGAGAATTTTATAGGCTTCTTTAAAACAATAAAATTCCTATTTTCAGCTATTTCTAAGATGTAATTAGCACCCAGACCTAACAAATAATTTAATTTTGGTGGGCATCATCCCTGTCACTCTTTCAAAGCAGGCTCTATATGACAACAATAGAACAGGCTGGAGCACGTTCAAGTGATTCTCTCTGATCTTGGAAGCAGCTCTGGGTATTCAAATAAGAGCAATATGTGCAGCCAAAGAAGATACTTTTTCAAAAGCCGTATGCAAATTTGAATTATATGGCTCTCA
>NW_009942043.1:0-4606 GCF_000696875.1 Nestor notabilis | reverse complement strand
GAGCAGATGGTCAGTTGAAACTGGGGGGGGGGGTTAGCTTTCACTTCCATGATGTATTTTCTTGTTAGCTTGTAAAGCTCTGCAGTACAATTTGATGAAAATATGACATGACAATCCAGTGCAACACTTACTTAAAACATCAAACCCCACCATCCTGCAGTCAGTGTCCACCCATGACCTGCTGTGCTCTGGTCTCAACTTAGGGTGAGGGAAAAGAACAGAACAGAATTACCTGTGGCATTCATTTCTCAGTAGATACGATAGCTCTTCAGCACTCCAAACTATCTTTATAGCTCCATACATTTTCAAAGTGCTGCTTTCTCCTCTTTCTTTTCCCTTTTGGCAATGGTATGTTGCAACCTAAACCATATCTTTCAATCTTTGCACAAATCCTAGCAAGTGTTGGAGAAGCCTTGCCGCAGGGGTGTGCAATAGGCTTCACTGCAACTGGGGGAAAGCTGTGGCAGCATCCCAGGACATTGCAACTGGTTTGCACTGGAGTCAGCCTCAAGGTCTTGGTGAGGCCCAGTGCAGGGGGACTAACTTTTAGGTACTTACTTGACAGCCGGCTGGAAAGCTCTGCGGTGAGGGATGTCATGCCGCTAGCCCTGCCAGGAGATATTGGCGTGGCGGGGTGCACGGAGGGGGTGGCAATGGAGCCCAGGTACTGGTAGGACTGGTCATAGGACCATGGTGGAGACGGCTGTACTTGCCTTGTGTCTGTAATGAAAAAGAGACCTATAGGCTGTTTTGAATGACAAAACTTTGCAATCAAATACGTGAACCAAACCACATGGTGGAAATAGAAACTTAAATGCCAAGATAATTACATTTCAGTTCCATAATCCCCTTTGTCAAGACAAAGACCTTCAGATGAATTGCTTTCTAAAATACTATTTGTTCATCTGTGAGTTTTGATGGTTGGTTTTTTTCTTGTGAAGCTTTTTGGTATTTCGCATTGATGGTGGGCAGGGAAAAAGGGTCAGGGAAAAGCAGATTAAGCTTTCCAAGGTGAAAGACTATTCATTGCTGAAATGCATTAGTATTTTGGGCTGTGTGTTCACAGAACTTTTAGCCAAAAAGGCCATGTGGTGCATGGCACCAAGGAGACAACAAGACAGAACTGTGAGGGCTTCTGTGCAGACGTACAAGTAGAGAAAGAAAAACAAAATGAAAATGTGTGTGAGAGAGACAGACAGAGATGGAGCGTGAAACTAGTGTCCTCCAGAAGACAGGCTCCTAAGTGGATAATTGGGACTGGGGAATCGGACTTCCTCAATCTTTTGAAATTGCCAGGGTTAACGAAACGACCAGGTATTTTGTACATCTATTTTGTATATGCTAAAACACAGAAATACAGTTCAGAGTGATGGGTACATCTAACTAGCAGTGGCTGAACTGCAGAAACAGAAAGCCTTAAACAACCTCTACGGCTCTGCTAAGCTGAAAATGCAGACAACCCGTGAGTACAGGCTTTCTGTAGAAACTGCTGCTTCTTGGAAGCAGAATCTCAAAATGCACAGATGCGCAAAACATTCACAGAAAAACACTAACCTATTATTTTCGAGCCACACGCCTAGTTTGGCTGACTCTTGAAATCAGAGATGCACAGCAAGGAGTTTGTTCAAACCGGTTGCAAAAATGCAGAAACAACTCTTTTCTGCTTATTTCATCTTTGCATATGAAGCTGTCATTTCTCAGTGTATACAAACGACTAATTTTTGTAGAAATCAAAGTGAGAAAGATTCCTCCCCCCTACCTAGCCAGAAATCTTTTACTATTTATAGTAAATCTTTTCTATTCTCTTCAGCTCTAAGAGCATTCTCCTGCAGCTTCATCTAGCTAATTGCTTTTCTGAAAAAAAGCAAATGTTGGATGAACCGCATGCAGATAAAACTGATATCAGCATGGAAGGGAAATCTCCCAAGTCTGAGATGAAGGACTTTGATCTTCCATCAGAAAGCCCATCTGGAAATTATTATTTTGTTGTGCTTTATGGAGATGAGTATTACATTTTGTTTGTTTCGTCTGTTTAGAAGGGGATTTATATAAAACTCCAAGCTTTAAAAAAAATAACTAGTGAAGTAACTTGCAGAATAAAATAAAGCCTTGTAAAGAGTTTTCTGCTGAGTAACATATTCAAATTCAGATATCATTAATATTTAATTTTTTTCAAGCACACTTCCTTAAAAATAAATTCAGTTGACTCATGCTGTTTTAAAAGCAACATCCAATTGCATTAAATGGACTTCAGTAGAAACAAACAAAAAGACACAGGCACAAAGCCTGTCTTATTCTGACTTACAACATCATCTCATTGTTAATGTATGGTCAGTGTTTATTAAAGATGACAGGGAGACAGATGAGGGAATTCAGTCTCCAGGGTTAGCATTAGGATAAATACCACAAAGCATCGACAGAGTAAACGTCGTAATGGCATGACAGTGTGTTTCAATTCTGAAATGGGGTTAATTAAATAATTACTCCCTTATTTCAGCACAAAATCCCATTGATTTCAGTTCAGCAGTGCAGCCAAGTACTAGAATCCTGATACTGGGAATCCTGATCCCCGCTTGTGCTGAAGGGACCCCAGCCCAGGGATGGAAGCCCCCTTGTTCTCCGCCAAGGCTGATGCTGTGGGTGACAGAGCTTCCCCTCTGTTACATCCCTTGCAAGGTTTCTGTTTAACAGGGTCACCAAAGAAGCCACCGAACCCCTTTGGCTGGAAATGTTTTATCCCCTGCTTTCAGGTGCTCTGTGCTTAGGTCCTAGCACTGCAGAGATGATGGGAAAAGTGTGTCCAGAGTGGTCTGGGTATGTATGAAAGGGGTGCTGCCATCATCCTTTATTTTCAGGCTGAAAGAAGAGAAGGTACTGTCTATTTTCTCCTGTTACAAACTGTCGTTGCATGGCAGGACAGCTCTTTCTGCTGCTTTTCTCCTGCTTCTTACATTGCTGGATCTTCAGGACAAGAGACATGGTTTTGTCCTGTACCTTGCTCAGCACACGTGGGATCCTGGTCCAAACAGACCCAAGTGCAATAAACACATGAACAACAAACAGCAAGAAGATGCAGAAAAAGCTGCAGCAGCCACTGCAGCAGCAGAAGAGGCAGCAATGCCTTGTCATGGGTTTACTAAACACTGACAAGACTAAACTGAAATATGGTTTATTTCTGTTAGTGATACTAGAATTAGCTTTGTGCTGTGTCCTGACTAGAAACTGCATAATGGGCCAAGTACATGCCTAGCAACATCTAGAAAAAGGCTACCGAGGTATCTGACCTGCCTTATCCATTTGCTGTTATTACTGACCTCTGGGGTACTCAAAACAGTGACAGACAGCCCGAGAGACCCCCATTATTAATCTCCTCATCCCATTAAGTCTTTCTTAAGTGAAAGTTCAAAGTACCAATCAATTTTCCATCTCTGTACCTGCATTTCCAATCCCTGTATTTGCTCTTAAAGACTGGCTTTTTGACATCAGACTGGTTAACCAATTGCAATCTATTTAGTGATGTTAATAGAGAGCATTATATTATATACACATATTAAAGCAGGTTGTGCTAACTAACCCCAGGAATCACCTTTGCTGTTTTTCAGTAACAAGTGGAGGAAAGTATCATTGTAATAGCATTTTTATGGCACCATTTCAGTATCAAGAGGCAGACGCAGCTCCCAGTGAAGGCAAGGTATGCATTTCCAGCAGCTTCAGTAGGATCTGGATCAGGGGCCTCAAATAGCATTTTATTTTTGTGGTATCTGCTTTTCCTCAGCTTTCAGGTTAACCGAAATTAAACTGGAACAGGTTCAAATTTGCCACAGGACCAGGCTACACAAAAAGTCAGCAAACGCTTTCCGAATCCATCTCTTTTCTGCTTTGAAAATAACGAGGTGTGCATCTCAGAAGTTAGTAGCTTGGTGTGTGGAAGTGAATGTGTGGCTTTGTGTGGCTGCAGTTGATATGGAGAAAATATGCTGCAAATACATGGGAGTTGCCTCCCAACCCAGAATATCTGTGAAGAGATTTGCAGGGAGAGCTACTTCAACAAAGGCAAATAACAGGACTTTGGATCCACACAGTTTTAAAGCCAAAGAGGATTCCAAAATCGTTTAAGTGCAGATCAAAATAGCAAGAAACCAAGGAAGTTGCTGCAGTTGGTGATCCGTGCCCAATCCTCCCAGTATTCTTCCCATTAGCAAGTACTTTCCATTTCTGCTTTTTATGGTGTGAGAAAATGTATTTAAAACATGAAAACAGTTATTAATTGCAATAAAACACTCCAGGGCGAGAATTATGGTGCAATAATTCACACCTTGCTGCGTAGTCACGAGCTCTGGGCCTCTAGCCTCATGCCTAACAAGCTATTAAGCAGAAAGTATTGAACCATCTTTCAAGCCTCGTCATGTTTTATTGCTGCAAAGAGGTTGCGTTCGGCTTGTTGCTTTTTTTAAAAAAAGTTGTAATTAAGCTGTACAAATGTTGCACAATGTTTAATAGTTTAAGGAAAGCGGCTTAGGTCAGGAAAAAAAGTAAGGAAAAAACAGGGAAAGAAGAAAGCCGGTGTCCCCGCTCCGCGGTGCTCCCCCGACTCCTCACGGTTACC
>NW_009942042.1:0-10149 GCF_000696875.1 Nestor notabilis | reverse complement strand
GACACCAGCCCTAACTATTCTATGATTCTATCATG
Organism: Nestor notabilis; assembly: GCF_000696875.1. Lineage (NCBI taxonomy): Eukaryota > Metazoa > Chordata > Aves > Psittaciformes > Psittacidae > Nestor > Nestor notabilis. The sequence continues at coordinate 10,114 of NW_009942042.1, read as the reverse complement.
AAAAGGTATATTTGTGTACCTAATCAGTAGCATAGTAAGGATAAAACCCTTGTTGCATTGAAGTTAATGATAAAGATCCAGATTGTTTCCTCTAGCTAGGACTACAATCCCAAGGATCTTGAGCAATTACTTAATTTTCTGTATTCTCTTCAGATTACTTATGCTACACATTGACTCTAAGTTAATACACGTCTATTATATTTCTGATATGATAAGGTCTAATACCATACTGTGTGATTACCTACCAAGGCAAAATGCACTCAGCTCCAGGTTTTTCCTAATAGTCATATTTTTAAACTACACTACTGTTATTACCTGACCTGTATTCATGGTTTCCTTCCTTCAGAAACCAAAAGATTGGATAGCATTGTTTTTTCACCACAATATGAAATCAGGAGACAGTTGCTGTATGTTCCCAAATCCAAGAAATACTATTCATTTCAGTGATAAAGATGTGCTTTGACACCATCATCCAGGTTGATAAAATTACTGCATATATGTTTTTCTTTTTTCATTGTAGGAATTTGTACAACATAATGTAGCTTAAAATCAGGCTCCGTTTCGACAAGTTCAATGTGTGAAATGAATGTTTCACACAGCTCTGTTCCTTAGCTTTGGCATAAGAGACTGGGAAGCAAAGTGTTTTTCACAATGAGAAGAAGGTAGAAGATCAAATTGTTATTTGTATGAAAGCTGTTTCAGTAGAGAAAGATCTTTATATAATTGACCCTTCTTTTAAAAGAAGCCTGATTGTTAAAATATTATAGGACTTCTAAATTTCATTTCTTTTTTAATGCCACCTACAGTAAATGCAGAGACACATTAAAAAAACAGAACATTTTAGAAAGGGATTGAGAGTCTGCAAGAAAAACTGGATCACTGAGTAAATCACAAAATCCTTGAGATTTTTTTTGTTGAGGATGGTGACATTTATATTTTAACATAACTTTTGCTATAACCTTCTTGATTGATGGCAGTTGAAAAGAGGCCAACCTTTTTCCCGAAAGATCTGTATATGGAAAACTGTATATGGTAAAGTACATTTGTGTCTGAGTCACAAAATCAAATGAATCATCTCTTCACACTCTTCAGGTGCAACTACAGCTCAATAGCCAACCCTTCTCTAAAAGACGAGAGTATTATGACATAAGAGAAAAAGTACTGGTCATGGTAAAAAAGTGCATGTTTACTTGACCAAAATAACAACAAAACCAGTACTTTTTTGGCAATTCTCAGAGCCTTTAATCTTTGTAACTAACTTGTGCTCCAAACAAACTAAAGTCAGACATCTGCGATTTCATAACAAGTATTTCTCAGAAACACAAATTTCCATTTTGCAAGGGGTTTCCTAATTGGTGTTGTTTTTTTCCTTGGAAGAAATGTACACTTTTGCTACCACTCTCCCCTCCCCAGCAATGCAGCCCCAGCAGGGCAGGGCAGGTCTCTTTCAGGGGAATGGGACAACCTTGGACAGTTGGAGCTGGTTGGTGCCCATTAGAAGCAGCTGGATGGAACTGTCATACTCACATGACTGCCATTCAATTGTGAAGTACAGTTAGCTGTCCAGGGACAATGGCCTGACAGACCCCAGGGGTGGGGGAGGAAAGCCCTTTGTGTCAAGGGTAAGGGGAGAAGTGCACTTCCAGAGTCCAAAGTACAGCCTCAGGAAGAGGTGGCCTCAGCTGCTTGTGGTTTCTGCAAAAAGAAGGTTACCTCTTTGTCTTCAGAACTGAAGTTAATGAAGGGATGTAGTGTCCTGGCAACAGGTTAGGCAAGACCAGTCAGAGGCATCATCAGACCCACATGAGCTTCAGTAAGTATAGCACACTAAGAAGGAGAAGTAGATGACAACTCCCACTTGGAGGGACAGTCTTACTCATTTGCTGACTTGACTCAGTGTCTTGGGAAGTTTGTTGCTTGCTGGAGACTTAGACTTGAAATGCTGTTGGGAGACGGCCACAACTTGTACAGCTTTAGATTATTTCTCGTACCCCTTATTACTCATCCACATAGGCACTGTTGATACTGCAGGGGAGACCCAAAACATCTGTTAAGTAACAACAGAGTTCTGTCATTGAGAATGAAAGACCTGGGGACCCATATGTTGGTGTCCTTAGTTGCTTTAGGGAACAGAAAAGGTTTAGGTATGAGGGAATGCATCAGCAGGTAAGCACCTGACTGTGTGGGTGGAATTGCAGGCGGGACTTGGACCTCTACAATTGCTCATCCTTCTTTGTGCCACTACTAAGCAGAGACAGGGACCATCTGATGAAGAGGAGCAAGAATACCTTTAAAAATAGGCTTGCTAACTTACTAAGGAGAGCACTAAGCTATGTACAAAAGGGAAGGGTTACCATAATCTGAAAAGTGAAGGCAAGGGGAGCTATGAAGAAGCATCCAGAGGACAACATAATAGGGAAGACTTGCACTAAGGTTCCATCTCAGGTGCCTGTATACAAACTTACACAACATAGAAAATAATAGAATCATAGAATCATAGAATAGTTAGGGTTGGAAAGGACCCTAAGATCATCTAGTTCCAACTCCCCTGCCATGAGCAGGGACACCACACACTAAACTGTCGCCCAAGGCTCTGTCCAGCCTGGCCTTGAACACCTCCAGGGTTGGAGCATTCACAACTTCCTTGGGCAACCTATTCCAGTGCCTCACCACCCTCACTGTGAAGAACTTCTTCCTTATATCTAACCTAAACTTCCCCTGTTTAAGTTTAAACTCATTACCCCTTGTCCTACCACTAGAGTCCCTAATGAAGAGTCCCTCCCCAGCATAAAGTCTCTCCTGAAAATATTTTTGCTGAAATATTTTGACTTTTTATCATCTCAATACCAGATCACACTTTAAAGACTTAAAAACAAATAAAAAAACCAAGCTTGTATCACATTTTCCTGGAGGCTACAAATTTTTAGAGGTATCACAGAAACAAGAAATAGAAAGAATGATCATGGATGTACTATTACTATTCAATAACAGTTTTCCTTCTTGGGGATCACTAGTTATATTTAAGGAGCTGCCATTAGTGCTATGCTGCACAATAACTCAGCTGTTATTCCATGGCTTGTAAGAAAGGCAATGAAAAGATTCCTAGCCTTGTTAATCAACTGATTTGTGGGCAATGTTTGCAGGAGAGAGAGGCTGGTTTTTAAGCCCCATTCTCTTTTTGTTGTTGTCAATGTTGTTTTTTCTTTTTACAGTGTAACTCGGTCTAATAATCAAAGAGCATGTGGACTTTTTAGCTGCGTAACAGCCAATTTTTAGCGGCGTACATGAATGACACTGCAAAGAGCTATTTTTCTTGCAACATTCTTCTGCATACTGCAATTCTAGAGTCTTCAAACCAAATTCCACTGGTAGCCTTGTCGTGGTTTAAGCCCAGCCGGCAACTTGGAACCACGCAGCCGCTCGCTCACTCCTCCCCCTTTTCCTTCCTCCCCCCGCTCCCGGAGGGATGGGGAGGAGAATCGAAGGAATGTAACTCCCACGAGTTGAGATAACAGCTCTCCAGTAACTAAGGTATAATACAAACCACTACTGCTACCAATAATAATGACAAGAGGAATAACAAGGGAAAAGGACACAACCGCTCACCACCCGCCAACCGATACCCAGCCCGACCCGAGCAGCGATCTGGGCCTTCCGAGTCCCTCCCCCCAGTTTCTATACTGGGCATGACGTGCTGTGGTATGGAATACCCCTTTGGCCAGTTTGAGTCAGGTGTCCTGCCTCTGCTTCCTCCTGGCTTCCCCTCCTCTCTGGCAAAGCATGAGACTGAGAAAGTCCTTGGTCAGAGTAAACATTACTTAGCAACAACTAAAAACATCAGTGTTATCAGCATTGTTCCCAGACTGAAAGTCAAAAACACAGCACTGCACCAGCTACTAAGAAGGAGAAAAAATGACTGTTGTAGCTGAACCCAGGACAAGCCTTTAGTATATTTCTTACTGTGTGCACACTTGTTTGGAAAAGTAATAAAATTAACAATTTAATTTGTGTGTCACTACAAGCATTAGTCCTGATGGAATCTGAATAATGAGCCCTTTGTAGAGGTCTTGCATCTGTAGAATGAAAGTGTTGATCTGGGAGTAAATCCATGTGCATTTTCCAACTGCACAGATATCACGATGACAAATACTGAGTCTAAACCAAATACAATAGTGACATCTAATTGAGAAAAGCTTTGCAGAAAAATATAAATCCTTTTGACTCAGAAAATGGAAAAAATACCCTGATAACATTTGTTGAAATACATCTTTATGAAAGTTTGTAGATAGCTGTTAAAAAAAAGAAACACCACTAGTAACATTACACAGTGTATATTATGTAAAATCGACTTGAAAACTATAGTAATATGAACATTAAATACAACCAGAAAGATTGTTAAATACAATATTTCTAGAAAAAAAAAGAGTGATAAACCAATAAAAACACAGAAAGGAAGAAAGAGGAATACCATATACAGTTTATGATGTCATAATTATATAGGAGAGCTGATCACATATTTTTCTTTGTCCTGATTAATTTAATCAGTGAAATGGTGGAATCTTCTTGACGCTCTGAGTTTAGTGTGTAACAAGTTTTTGGAAAGCAATTGCAATTGTAAAATAAAAAGAAGGTTAATATAGCCATAGTATATGTAATTTTGTTACCTTATTCTTTAAATTAACTAAAATTTAGATTTAAGATGTTTTAATTTTAAGCTCTTTATATCAAGAAGAATACAATATATTAAGAAATTCATGGGCCTTCCATGAACATCTAATTTAAAGACCTTCTGTAAGAACAAATACTTGAATTTCAGTGCTCACTTTGAAGCTGTTTAAAATGGCTCACTAAATATTTTTTAAAAAGTTTTACTTTTAAACAGTTTTCCTTGTAATTCCCAATAGTAACCTTGAAAAAAAATATTTTTTCAAGAATGAAAACAAGCATAATAGCTAAAACCCCATATGACAGTTAAAACTGAGTGCTTCAGGCTGACCTCATAACTGGATAGCCCAGGAAAACGTTTACATATGTGGGAGCTTGCAGAAAAATAACCAAAACAAAACACCAGCATAGAGCAGAATAAACTGTTTCTTTAGGGCAGGTATATATATAGTTATTTTACAGGAGTGCTAGATCCCCACTTCTGGTTCTGTTTTTTTCTTGCATTTTCAGCTCAATATAAAGAGACTGAAAAGCAGAACCCTGGGGTTACTGTATTTATTTTCTCAAAACAGCAAACACACGTTAAAATACACATTTTAATGCTTGTATGGTATATTGGTTGTATGTTAAAAATATTCCATCTTTTTTGGGGAGTGTGGGGAAGAATAATTACACAAATACTGTTCATAACTGGCTTAGCTCTGTTATCACTAAAATCAGTGGCTGTACTCCTGCACTGGTATGTGTTTATTAGCATGATTAGGAACAAATGTTTCCTTTATCACTATAAACACATAATGTGAATACCATCATTAAATTCTTGCTATTCCTGCTGATTTCTGAACAGCAACAAACAAAATGTAACTGCTGAGTTCTATGGAAGCAAGCACAATTTTTAACATCAGTGCTGTGTGATACATTATCAGCATATTGGATAGATTTTTTAATTTTTTTTTTTTTTTTAAATACAGGCATAATGCAGTCAGGGTGCCCTCTAAACATTTACCATCACACAAAGTAATTGTTCAAGCTTTTTCAGTCCCCAGGGCTTGATAATTTAAATGAACACATTCTTTTTATTCTTTCTCTTGCATATAGTGTAATTTTCATATGAGTAACTGAATCAGTTTCTTTTTCTCTCTCTGTTGTACACTACAAAGCTCACTCTAGGGGCATCAGCTAGGGTGCCCAGCTTCTAGAGTTCCTAGAACTTGACCACTACTTTTCCCATCTCTGCTTTTCACTCTTCTTCCTGTGGATTCCTCATGCTTTCAATGGGGCACTTACATGCTCAATTACTCTGTGCTAGCTGTTTAGAAAGGCATACTCTATATCCGAGGAGATGATGGCTGCATGAGAGCAGTTTGTGCTCTATGCTAAGTTAATTCATAGCAAATGAAAGTGAAATGTAAATCGTACGGCAGGAACTCACCTCACTTTTTATTTGACAATTGAAAACAATGAGTTCAATAGAAGTAGAAGGCATACAGTATTTTGGTCAAATCAAGAGATTCTTGCATTTCTTTAACCGTAGAAATAAACCTTGAAATGGGCACAAATTTAACCATGGTATCCATCCCTAACCTTCTGAAAGTCATTACTGAGGTAAGTAATGAGATGTAGACATTTGACCTAAACTTCTTACTTGCCTTTGTCCATGAGAAACATTGTCCTTGTGATGTATGATCTGCAGACTGCTGTGCTGAGAATTTTTTGTATTGTCAGAATGATGCGAAGAGGTCATCATACAAATGAGTAAGGCTGATAAATATTTTGAAAAATTCTATTGCTTTGCCAAAATATCTAGTATACAGTAAAAACATACATAAAGCTCTCAGTAGTAAAGAAGTAATATTATAGTATTCCTGTAAGATTGTTAATTAAAAAAGCAGGGGAAAAAAGTGGCAGAATTTGATTAACTATGCATAAGCACCTGTAATAGCAAGTTCTGCTTCCAGATTGTCTTACTTTCTTAATTCTTAACTGGCCTTTCAAAAAAAAATGAAGAAAAAAAAAAAAAAAAAAAAAAAGGAAATTTTCATTATTTTTCATTATTGGAACAAACTTGTAATAAAAAGTGACCTAGAAATATTTATAAAATAAAAGCTGTAGGTGCTAGAACTTTTGTTTAAGAATATTGCTAATATTCACTGCGGTATATAATTTTATTTTGGGTTTTTTTAATTCTTATCAGGTACTTACTTTTCTGTTTTTCCAATGGAGTCTATAAAACTTAAATAAAAACCTGAATTTGCAAAGAAAACCTAGTGCTCATTTTGTCCACTCCCCCCCCCCACTCAAAGCAGAATCAATTAGAGCAAGTTGCTCACATCCATGTGCAGTTGGGTTTTGAATAGCAACAAGGATAGATTCTGCAGGCTTTCTGGACAACCTTTTTCAGTATTTGACAACCCCAATGGTGAAAAAACAGTTTTTCTTCTGTTAATAACAAAATTTTTTGCATTATTTTATTTTGAATTTAAATTCAATTTCCATTTTACTGCAATGAGTCTTTCACACCAGAGAAGGCAAGGGATCTTTTTGCATTGAACTGTTTGGATTCTGTGATTCTGTAAGTTAGAAAAGAGGATTAAGTTATGATCTCTCTTAAGCTATCCTTCCCTCCACCTGAGATATCTGTCTTAGCTAAGTTTCTCCGAGATCTAACTAAGACTGAAAAAAACATTTACATTATTTTCAAGTGAAAAGCTTCACTTAATAGAGATTTTATGTGTTTGAAGGCTTTCTGGAATGGGGGGCAAAACTCAAGAAAATACTTAGGGACATTTTTTATTGTCCTTCAGTGAATTATTCAATGAGAATCCTAAGCTGCAGTCTTTAGTCACAGAGAACAAATTTCTACTTCTTGAACCAAAGGCATGGCTTCAGTGATAGGCAGTTCTAGTAGACTGGCACATTTCATGGAGATCAGGCACTCATACCAAATGTGATATCAAACCTTTGTTTATGTCTTGTACATGTTCTTACATATACAATGAAAAAGCCAACTATTAAAAAAAAAAAAAGCAAAACCAAAAAAACATAAAAGCCACAAAACCCCCTCAATATTTGAAATTAACTTCACACTGTTAAACATGCTTCTAAGACTGACAGAAATAACTTCAAATTAATATCCTCTAGTACTGAGAATATGACCTTATTCCATCAGGCCTTGTAGCACTGCACAAGTAATGGAAAGGCTTTTATTCAATGCAGAGTGCATTTAGGTAAATGGGAAGTCACCCATGATCTGTTCCCTACAGATGGCCCTACTGGCCCTACATGGCCCTACTGGCCCACGGTTTCTATTAGAATAACGCAACTTTCCAAATTAAAGAACGCTGGGAAGTGGTAACGGGAACACAGCATATGCCTCTTTCTGTTCTTTTTCCTGTAGATTAATTCCCTGTAACAATGCATTGCAGCAGTATCTGGTTTTTTTTCCTCAAGACCAGAGGGCTGCAACTGAATCAGATCCTTATACACCTAATTCCTTGTTTCAGGACTTTACCTAGAATAAACAATTTGTTACTACTCTTTATATAATTGGGGATTTACTTTGCATTCATACCAGATGGATTTTTGCCCCATGATTTTGAAAACACATATGTTCTTCATGTAAATAATCAGTGGACACTATTCATCATTGTCTTCACAATTCATACTTCAAGGAATTGACAAATAGTCATGTTATTTTTAGAACTATTAGGTTTTTCAAAAATTACTGCAGTATGAGATCATAATGCATCTAAAAAATGTTCCCTCAGAGTGTTTACAGCAGGTCAAGCTTAGACTGAGTTACATAATAGAATGAGATCATTATACAGTTTCCACTGAGGAAAATGGCTACAGCTATTAGGCGTTCATGACAACGATATTGGTAAATGTCATCAGTTCAACTTGTTCTTTGAATTATGGCAAAATACTGTGATATGAATCAGAAATATGAAGCCTACAAAGAGAATAAAAACCTAATTTTGTGAAATTAGCTTAATTAATGATCTTGAGCTAACTTCTTAAGGCAATGACTTGGGTGAGTTCAAATAGAAGTCAGTTTACATATGTCAATACTAAGCGATGTTACCTACTAGAAATATTTTTTACAGAATAAAATAATGGTTTTTGCCATGTCCTTGCAAATTTCCTCCCTTGCAGTAGAGAGGAAATAATATTTGTTGGGAATTACTAAAATGTAATATTAGTTGATGCCTATCATACAGGGAGAAATATGTTGTTCACTAAAGATAGGTTGTCAATAAAAGGTATATAATTTCTCATATCTACTTCTGCAAAAGCTTTGCACATAAGATTATCATTCAAAGAATATTGTTTCAGAGTGGTTGTTAATGTGGTTCAAATCCCTTTAAAATTATGAAAACTAAACGCGAAGATGATAAAGGGAATTACCCATTAAATATCTTGAATTTGAAACTGAATATTCTCAAGAGTACAGTGCATTATATCTATCTCATTCAGAATAATTATGGAATGTATGATGTTAACAGTTGTCCCCAGTCATTACATGGAGAACAAATTTCATAAAACTGAGTACCATAAAATAATTCAAAACACTGGCTAGAGAAAAGGCTTGAGAAAAATAGATAAAATTAAACCAAAATCAATTTGTGTGTCATCTGGCACATCAAAGGGCTTTTGGATATCTCGCTCGAAATACCTTTTTGTTTCCATTCATATAATAACCTGAAATCCAACCTTATGGAGATTTTTATGCTTGCTTTAACAAAAGCTTTTTGTTAATTTAGTGTTTTCTTTGCATGGGCTTAATATGTTTAAGTATTAATATTTATAGAAATATATAGTTTAATATTTATAGAAAACTGAAGTACTTGTTAATACAGTACTTTTGAAATACTTCTTGCTTTCATGCAATGATACTATGAGAATTTATTGCCAAAATGTTTGTTAAAATTTAAATTTTAAACTAGATCTGGTCAGATATATTCTGGTTAACAGTCAGGAATCATTCAAGTGAAAATAGTGGTCTAAATTGTAGCCCTACAAGACGTCGTATAATTCCAAGACTTTCAGACAACCAAGAGGAGGGATTTTTTTTGCATTTTCAGTCAGTTCCTTTTCTACTTCTCCTTGCTTCTAAAGAATAATAATTAATTCTTCATTTATACCAGCAGCAAATTTTAAGCCCCAGTGATCTCTCTATACTTAACTGTTTTCTAGTCCACAGGCTCATGGGTATACTTTAACCAGTAATTCTTGTGTGTCTGGAACAAATAAACATAAGGCATACTGTCCTGGGTTGCTGACTGGGCTTGAACCATGACAGCTTCTTTTTGGCACCCAACGTGGGGCACGAAGGGTTGAGATAACAACAGATCTGACCAGAGTGTGTTTAATCATATTTGTGATAAGCATTTATTGTTTCAGATTAATATTCACTCTAAGGTATACAGCTGCTTAATTTCCTCTGTCT
>NW_009942041.1:0-26318 GCF_000696875.1 Nestor notabilis | reverse complement strand
TTGATGATCTTAAAGGTCTTTTCCAACCACGTTGATTCTATGCAGCACAGTGCAGGAAGAGGTTGGAGCCCACCCAGGCTGCATGCCCTGGTCTGCCCTGGCTGCCCCACTCACTGTAGGGTGGGAGAGCTCTGTGGGGAGAAGCCTTGTGGCTCTGGGGGGATGAAAACCCACTGTCCATTCGCCTTCCCTTGCCTGTGGGTGCAGGTGGAAACGCGCTGGGGAAGTGGCGGTTTACAAGTGGCCCAGGGAGAACCGGGCCATGGAAGTGTGGGGTGACCCCTGAAGAGGGACACTGCTGACTGGCACTGTTCAGTGCCTCCTGCCGCAGATGCCAGGGTTGCTGGGCCCTGCCTGTGTGCTTCCAAGTGTGTGGTGATGTCTTTTAAGGAGCAGAGTGTTGTGCGGGTCAAGTTGTAATATGGCTCTAAAAATCACAGGTTTACTCCCATATGTTCTTAAATCCGTGTTTGTGTCACAAGAAGTATTTGTCCCTTCATGGAATTGGGCTTCCAATCATACAATGGTGAGAAGTGTGAAGAATCTTGAGGGTTGATTATCATTATATAGGGAATGACGACAGAGAACCTTCTGTCACCTTGAGAATGTTTCTGGTTTAAGATATGGCAATACAAATGTTTTGAACCAATAAACTCTGTTGCAACCTTTTAATTCTGAACATTTCATCTTTGTGCTGGAATTGATTTGAAAGTGAAGTTAATAAACAGCAACTATGATTAGTTTAATTATCTGTACATAGCAAAACCTAGGTAAATGGTATCATGAAAGATAAAAAGAAAAATGATTGTTAGAGTCTCTGGAGCTCAGTGCCATGTTGTAGGGTATAATACGGAAGTGTCTAAAGAGGGTCCAGTGCAATGCTGAGTGTCGGTGTAGCACATACCAGTTTCCTAAGGACAGCGTCGTTGTGTTAGCAAAGTTTTGGAACACGCACTTCTCTGGTTGGTTTATACCAAGGCTCTTGGTAGGATTTGTGGGGGCTTGCAGGAAATCTGGAGTGGGGCTTTTGACAAGGGCCTGAAGTGACAGTACAAGGGGGAATGGCTTTAAACAGAAAGAAGAGTGACTTACATTAGGTATTAGGCAGAAGTTCTTCCCTGTGAGGGTGCTGAGGCGCTGGCACAGGGTGCCCAGAGAAGCTGTGGCTGCCCCATCCCTGGCAGTGTTCAAGGCCAGGTTGGACACAGGGGCTTGGAGCAACCTGCTCTAGTGGAAGGTGTCCCTGCCCATGGCAGGGGGTTGGAACTGGATGAGCTTTAAGGTCCCTTCCAGCCCAAACCAGTCTGTGACTATATGATTTATTAGCATGGGGAATGAGTCTAGTAAATCTAGAGTAGAGCAACCCCACACTAGTACATTTTGAAGGAGATGCCTTCTGATCTCCAGTTAGTAGCTCAGAGAGCAGTACTGTAATCAGCATAGTCCAATAGCTCACATCACATTACACTCAAGAGAGCCAGTGCTACTCTGCTCTTTGCTGTCCTGCTTCTCCTGGTGTTTAGGTACATCTGTGGAGTAAGTTGGATGAACTCACACGTACAACCTAGAGCAGGGCTGGGGTGAAAGGGAGCGCAGTTCAATCTCCCTTGGCAGCACTCTGCAGTTTCATCTGCCAAAGCTAAACAAAACTGGGTTTGTCTACTCCAACATCTCTATCTCTGTGTCCTTGAGGATACTGATTCTCCTTATTCACAATAGACATGGCTTTTTAAAAATGAAATGTTACCAAACAGTGTATCAGCTATCCGTACAAGCTGATATTGACAGATACATGAAAAGTTATTTTCTATTTTCTTTTTTTAAGTCTTGATTTACACTGGAGGAGGTCATACACAATCTGTTTATGAGTGGTGCCTTTTAAATAGATTCCAAGTATGAGATTCATGAGAGAAGCAAAAGACTAATCAATACTTAGAAGTTTAACAGTGTTTTAAAAGCCTTCTTTTCCAGGGTCACCTTTGATTGCTAACTTAATTCTGCATGGTCTAGCATAGTTACAATCATACTGGGCAGCAGCACTATCCAAACTACATTACGAGAGAATTCGGCATTTAAATTTAGCCGTTTTCGCTTTACATCTTCATTTTGTTATTAACATTTTCTTCTTCAAAAGTGTTACGATTTGAGCCTGATTTTCTGTTGTATTAAATTCTGCTACTTGCAGTGGGGTCTTTTGGAGGCTGTTAGCAGCCAGTAAATTTGCTTTTTCTCCTTGTGACCAGTTTACGAGGGCATTCACAGCATTCAAGTGACCGGCCTTGCAGGCGCAGTGCAGCGCGGTGTCCCTGCTGCTGTCTGAGGCATTAATGGCCGCCCCGTGTCTCAGCAGCACGTTGATCATGTTGCTGTGCCCATGCTCTGCTGCAATATGCAGTGCAGTCTTTCTCCAAGTGTTTCTGTCATCAATGTTTTTATTTTTCCCTGATGCCAGAAGAATTTTTACTATCTCTGTGTTTCCCTTCATGGCTGCATAGTGCATTGGAGTGCATCCGTCCATGTCCTTCACTCCAAATCTTGCTTTTCCAGCTAACAGAACTTTCACGATGCCAAGATGTCCTCTCGCAGCTGCAGTGTGCAGGGGAGTCTTCTTCTCTTTGTCTTGTGCGTTGGGGTCAGCGTTAGCATTCAGAAGCATCTCTACCATTGCTTTGTCTCCTCTTTCAGCAGCAAAATGTAAAGGGGATTTTAACTGCTTATCCTTAACATTAACACGGGCTTTGTGGTGCAAGAGCTGTTGGGCAGCATCAGTGTTACCTCTTTGACTTACAATATGCAGGGGAGTAACAAACTCTTTAGTGGCAGCATTAATTTGGGCTCCAGCATTAACTAAAAGGCCAACTAATGCTCCATTATTATGAAGGGCAGCAAAGTGCAGCGGGGTTTCATGGGCTTGGTTGATCAGGTTAGTTTCCATCCCCTTCTGGAGAAGCAGATGTGCGATGGAATCAGCCCCAGCTTGAACTGCCAAGTGCAAAGCTGTGTCTGAAGCAGGAGTCCTCATTCCAAAGTTTGCTCCCTTTTCAATTAGAGCTTCTGCAGCTTCAGCTTTGCCTGTTTCACATGCCAGGAGTAACGGAGTGTACCTCATGTCATTGAGGGCATCTATATCCGTACCTCTGTCAATTAAAGCAGCTACAATACCAGGTAGATTTTTCTGCACAGCCCTGAAAAGAGCTGACTCCATTATTTCAGATGACAAATCTTTGGAATATTCTAGTAGTATTTTGAAGATGGATGGGTGGTTGCTGTTGAAGGCTCTTTCAACCATGTTGGAATCAACGCTGGCTCCAGCTTCTAGCAGTACTTTTGCAGTGCTTTCGGACCCACGTAACACAGCATAACTGAGAGCAGTCTGTCCCTTTTCGTCCTTTCCATCAATGGAGGCACCAGCCTTTAAAAGCATTTTTGCCAGACTGGTCTCATCTTTAAGAGCTGCCATGTGCAAAAAGTTGTGCTGGTTCCTGTAGCTTCTTGCCTCTTCTTTCAGGAGCATCGTCACTATGTGGCTGTGATCATTCTTTGCAGCCAAATGAAGTGGTGTCTTGCCTTCTGTATTCAAACTGTACAGATAAGCACCAGATTGGAGCAGTCCTTTCACTGCACCCTCATGGCCTTTCTCAGCAGCCCTGTGCAGTGGTGTTCTTCCATTCTTGTCTTTCACATCTACCTTTGCACCTTTGCTCATCAAATATTCCATTATGGTTACATGTCCATTAGCAGCTGCAACATGCAGAAGTGTTTCACTTGAGGAATTTAGTGTGTTAATATCATTGTCTTTCAACATCTCCTCTAACTCAGAAAGATTGCCCTTAGTGACTGCATCAAAGATGCCAACATCAGTGTGATCTTTTCTCAGTTTTGCTGCCTTTGAAAGTTGAAGTTTTTTTCCTTTCTTCCTAATAGCCCATTCTTGCTTTTTTCTTCTAGGATTGTCTTTTTTTCCCTGGTGCTGTTCATTGCTACTTTTAAACCAAACCTTGTCTTTTTCAAGTAAATATCCTACTAATTGTCTTCTAGCATCTCCAATGCTTTCATTTACTTCACTGACATATTTTCTTATCTTGGTATAAAGTTTTGGCTCCACTTGCTTTAAACATGGATAAAAAAAGAGCCTGCAGGCTCGTTCACCTTGAGACATCAGTAGTTTTAAAACTCGAGAGTTCTTTTCTGTTCGTGTCCTGTAGAAACTCACGACCATCTTTTTCTCTGGGGTAAAAACACCATTGTCTATTAGCCAGTTCAGAAGATGGTCTGTGTGGGTTATGGCTTCTACAAGCTCTTCTTTTTTAGCCCTTAGGACTTCAATTGCATATGGATTTGTGAACAGGCTGGTTGAATGCATGATCACGTTGCTAAGCAAAAAGTGAATTGAGCTATTGTTTGATATTTGAAGTTGGATATGGAATAGCAAAGCAGACTCACATCACTTCACACATTCTTTTCATACAACTGTGAACTAACAACTGTTGTAGTTCAGTGATAAATCTTTAGAGAATGAGAAAGAAATCAGAACTCCCTCACCTTTGCTTTGCTAGTTGTTAGAAGTCCTTTGATCTTCTCTGGTCTTCCTTAGCAACAACTAAAGTTTCATAACAAAACAAAAATCTGTGATATGCAAAGATATTCCATGTGGGAGATTTCTTCCAGATTTTTTAATGAAATAATTAGGGAGGAAAAAAAAAAAGGAAAGTTTTTGTGACTCTGGTATTTGAATAGCAGATATTTGTTTATCGAGTTCCCTGCTCCTCTGGCCAAGCTGTTTTTTGTAGGTGCCTAAATGACCAGTCTATTAAACATGACAAAAGAAAATGCACAGCATAGTTACTGTTGCTGTGATTACGTACCTTGTATGATCTTAAATGAAAGAGTACACATTGCCACCTATAATGTAATGAAATAAAAACATAAAGGCCGAGATAAAAATAAGCTGTACAAGCAGCTAGTTATAAAAAGGGATCCAGCCTTTCTAACATGAGTTACATCTTCAGCCTATGAGGTATATTTAACTTAAAGGCTATTTAGATTGTCATACCTGCTGTAACCTGGAGTCTGTCTGGAACTTAATTCTTTTCCATGAGGTGGATCAAGGCATGTGATTCAGTATGCAACGTTTAAAGTATAATTAAATAGAGCTTCAAATCTGTGAATATGTATAGTCTTCAATATGGGTGTAGGGCCTTTGAATCTGGCTGTAATTAATTTAACTTATTGGTGTTAAAATTCCTTATGGAGAGAAGGAAATAATAATCACCTACACGTTTTGAAACCAGCTGAGAGAGAAATGGAGATTACAGAGTTCTGTAAGGGCTAGAAGTAAAATGAGCTGACTGAAAGCTTGACCTTATTTAAGCAAATGGGAAATGTTGCCATGTGTGTCTTAGCTCAGCACCCTTTCTGCTGGGTCCTGCTGCCTTTGCTGGGATTTTCTTTAATAGTGTGTACAATGTGACTGATAAGAGTTTTAATTTGTTTTCTGTCGACTTTAGTTTTATAAGTAAGATCACAAAGCTTAGTCTATATATATATATATAGAGAGAGAGATTTATTGAAGAAAGAGCTGTGAAAGGTGAGATTTTTAATATATATTTTGAAAGGCAGCCAGTTACCAAGTCAGCAAATTTGACAGTCAATGTAAGAGCCCAATAATTCCTCTGAAATGCAAAGAAGGGCACTACACCAAGAACAGCAAAACCTTTGTCATTTAGGTAATGATTGGTAACACCTAACATGGAAAACCTGGCTTTATTGTAGGGAGTCAGGAGGGCTGAACTGTGTTCCCAAATCTACGAGTGACTCAGTCTGTGATCTGCAATTTATTCAGTCTGCAGATTTGACTTAACAAAGTACTGAAGATCTGTCCATGTCTTGAGTAAATTAATAGGCCTTACTTAAAGGTTGCTGAAATGGGATCTTTATGTCATCATTATTATTGTTCAATGCAAAACAGACAGAGCAATACTTGATCTTCATCAGTGACTGTAGTGATAGGACAAGGGGTGATGGGTTTAAACTTAAACAGGAGAAGTTCAGGTTAGATACAAGGAAGAAGTTCTTCTCAGTGAGGGTGCTGAGGCACTGGAACAGGTTGCCCGAAGAAGTGGTAAATGCTCCATCCCTGGCAGTGTTCAAGGCCAGGTTGGACAGAGCCTTGGGCGACATGAACTAGTGTGAGGTGTCCCTGCCCATGGCAGGAAGGTTGGTACTAGATAATCTGACATGACAGATCATCATGACAAGGTTGTTTCCAACCGTTTCTATGATTCTATGATTATCTTCACAGCAAAGTTTTGAGTTCTGGCAATGGGAAATGTTATGTTAGAGCTGAGCTGTATCATTAATACAGACAGCACAAGAATGTTTGGAACTCCTGAAAACCTTAAAACCAGAAATTGTGCTATTCTTTTCGAGTCTAACAGCATGGCAGTAATTCCCTGGTGTTCTGGATACAGAAGTTTTACTGGCAAACAGTACAAATGAAGGGTGCAGTACTCCTGACTGGCCTTGAGGAGGAACATTTGATCAATATATCCAGGCAGCATCTCCCTCAGAGCCACTGGGGGACTTCATTTGGGGAAAATAATCCTCAGCACATCAGTTGGTACTAGATGCAAATCAGTCTTCAAAACAGAACTATGCATTTTTTTGAACAAGTTCTTCATTATAAGTATGTGACTTACGAGGAAAATCTGTCTTAAAACAAGAATCACATTTGACAAGGAAATTTTGGAAGCTTGTAGTATAGATTCCATTTTAGAAATTGTGTTTTAAAAGCTCTTATTTTTTAATTAGTATTTAACTACTTTTAGAATGAAGCCTTTGTTCCAACAATGACTTCACAAAGAGATTCAGAATTGGCTCTTTGAAGCATGTTTTTTGTTTATAACTTTTTTTTACTCATTAACTCTATTTATCTGACATACAAATGTTTTAGACATGGGAGAAATATTCACATTTCTTCTCCTTTAATTAAGTGCATGAGACCACAGACATGCGGGATTGTCAGGAAGCTCCTCATTAAAAACAAGAATGGCAAAATTTGCTATTACTAAAGATCTAAGAAAAGAAGTTGGAGAGAGGAAGAGGCAAATCTTTGCCCTTTGTCGTTATCTTTTACATTCATTTGTTGTCTGAGGGGCATAAAGTGATTTTTTTTTCCCTGCTAAGTACTTCACACTTTTTTTTCTTCTGGCTTCTTTAGCTCCACATACCCAAGGATTGTTCCCTATTAGGTTATTTTGCAAAGAAAATGAAGGTGTTTGCTTCTGTCTTCTTTGTCAGATAGCACTTAAGGATCTTTCTGTTCTGCAGTAAGCGTATATATCACAGAGGAATAGAGCAGATCAGCTGATGTGCATTGAACACATTTTATGTTTTACTTGAGAAGAATGTAGAAAAAAGCTCTGATTGGTATTAGTGCAGCTGGAAACAACACAATAGAGTTTAGAGCAAGAGTCTGAAAGGGCAGGTGATACTATTGACAGGAAATATCTCTATTTTGGCCTCTGCCAAGTAAGTGTCCATATAGGAAACTGTTTTAACGTGGCTATAGCTGGGAGGCTTGAGCCAGTGATTTCTGATATGCAATCTCAGTTGTGCTACTAACTTGTGTCCTTGGGCAAATCACTTAATCCCTGTGCCCTGTTTACACAAGCATTAAAAAAGGAAATATTTTCTACCTCACAGACATGTCCTAGGTGTTTATTAATGTTGGTGCAGTGCTTTGAAGTTACAGAGTGCTTTGAAGTTTTTGTCCTTTGAAGTACGGTTTTCTGACTTCTCAAAGATGAACATTTATGTCTTAAATTAACACGTGCCTGTGTTTTCTAGCTTATTTTATGTTGCTAGGTCATCATCAAATATACATTTAATTTTCTGTAGTTTAATTTCTCCAAGATGAAAGCAACCCAAGCTACACCTTGCAGGCAGTTAGGTGGACATGGAAGGTGGTGTGGCCGCTGGAGTGAGGAACCTGTAGAGGTCACCATTTCTCCACCGAGGCTTTCCTTCTCGGAGCCCGCAGCTGTGTTGCTGTTGCCTGCTGAAACGGCGTGTAATGCAACTGAATGACTTCCAGTAACTTCTTATATTCTCCAGGGTATTTTCTCGATCAAATTGATGGAAAGCCAAACATTAATAACACAGTTTCACTCACCGTGATATTTTTATGTTTCCCAATGTGTAATTTCATTTAAGACAATTGTTTGCAGTAATGCCAACTGCTTGTTGGGAACATATCTCGCTGTAGAATAACCAGTCTGTAAGAGATAATAAAGCCAACATCATTATCTAAACATTATGAGGGATGGATAAATATATTTTCATTAATAAACATGGCTCCTGAATAAAGCTTTGTTTTGGATAACCAGAAATCTAAGCATGGTCTAGCTGGCTGAGGTTGAACTATATTTAGGTATAGCTAGATTGAGAAACAGCAGTGCTAGAAGTGTTCACAATGATGATTAGAGTGCACTTGACTGATTATAACACTGGGAGAGAAGCTGACTAGTCAGAATGTCTGCAAGAGAGACAAAACGTAGTGCTTAGTTTTGCCTAAAGATGAACTGCAGTAAACTAGGGAAGTCAAAAGGGGAGCTTTGGCACTGAGTGATCTTGTTTGTGTTAGTCATGCGGCTGTAGAGACAGACTTGGGGCCTTCCTGGTGCTGAGAAATCTCTACCCTGGCTGGTATTTAGATGTGAGGTGTTCCCTAGAGTGGTGCTGTCCTCTGAGTGGGAGTGGCACACGCAGAACATGTGTATCATCATCAGGGGCTGAGCGGGGGTCTGCTGGAGGGAGGGAAAAGCTGATCTATCCAGTCTCATGTTTTGAATCTCAGACTTGCACTCCAGGCTCCCATCTTATCCTCTCTGCACCTTAGGCATTGGCAGGGAACAACCATCCCTGCAGAGTCCTCTGCCTGGTCCTATCCTTGAGAGAGATGCCTCACAGAAGGCACAGCTTCCCAGCTTTGTCCACTCTTCATGGATGCCTTCAAAATACTAAGTAATAATGCAGGAGCTGATATAATAATTCAGGTATTTTATTCTATTTCCAACACAAGTCACAATGTTATCCCCACACTGTAGTGTTATTTCCTCAAATATAAATGAATGACAACCCTGTTAAAGTGCTGCACCTGTACAATGCAAAATGTTCTTTTTTCCAAAGACTAATGCACACTTTTATGACATTCCCAACCTGAGGTAACTGTAAGTGGATGATCCACATCTGCAAAGCGCCTCAGTGGTGTAAATGCTGACAGAGTAGGGCAGGCTGTTTGTCAGGATCCAAGTGTAGGAATGTGACTTAACATCCCTAACTGAGCCAAAGTGAGGTTGAGAATTGTTTTGCAGCTTACCATGCATGTATTTGTACATTTCAGAAACTATTTTTTTGCCATTCAGGTTTTTGAATGTTTTATTTTTCCACAGTTCTGCAGGGAATTACATGCCAGGGAGTTTTCTGAGAAGCCACATAGTAGAAATAAAAGGAAAAAAGCCTTCTAATTTAGCTTCACAGAGCTAAAGCAAAGCAATGGTCATGTTTCAGAACATAAGAAAGAAAATAAAGGTTTAAAACAAACAGAACAAATGTCAATGGTGCTATGATGAAATATCTATTTAGTTACTGCAATTTTCATAAGGCAAAGTAAGAAAAAGTAGTACATTTTCTTTTGTGTCTAAGTGATGAGTATTATTAGTTATTTGCTTCTACACATACTTATTCTGCAGAAGTTTTACTGTCACAAGCTTAATTTAAATTTGACAGCTAATTTCCCTCTTAATCTATTGACTAACCCTGGTCACTAATACTGATTTTATTAATAAGATACCATTTTCCAATTCATTGGCTTAGAGTTTTATTATTATCATGACTTTTATCTCAATTTTAGAGGTTTAAATGTGTCCTTTCAGACCAATGTTAATAGAAAGCAGTTATGGCAAAATGCTAACCATCATTGTTAGCACAAATGTAAGTGATTGTAAAAGTATGAAGTTACTAAATGCTGGGGCAGCTTCAAGGAGCAGCAAAACCAAATGGAGTTTTGGATAGGGCCAGGGGGGTTCTCCAGAATGGGCAGATTTCTTTTCCAAACAAGCCCTTGTGGTTTTGAGTCAGGAACATGCATTTTGTCAGTGCATCTTACAGAAGGAAATACTGTACTGAAGTTCTTTAACTGTTGAAGACCAAGATTCTCCTTATACGCCCTGTACTAACTTTACAGGCAGCGTTGCTCCCAGAAGGTGGATATGGTGCTGCCTCTGCATGTCCCACAGAAACCTTTTGGCCAAATTTGCCCAGTAGATGTAATTTGTGAAAAGTTATTCTGAATGTACACAGGTACATGAACAGGATTTTGTTCTTCTTGATTATAAAATGCTGTAGATATGGCTAGAGACTAATGTGACTTTGAAAGGAAATCGTGTTTTGCCACCTCATAAAGCAGTTTAAATTGCTATTATTTATGAAGTTATTACAGTTAGATGTCAAGCATCAGACATAGTACAGACATTTGCCCAAACAATGTCTTGCTAATGAAGTCTACACACACACACACTTTGAAATTTTGCCCTCTCCGAGGAATCCATTTACAGTAAAATGTATATAAATTGTATTTATTGTGTCAAAGTAAATCCATTTATTTAGTTCTACAGCTGTTTTCTTTTCCTGAACTTGAAGAAAGGTAAAACTTACTTCAGCTCAGTGTGGAAAACAATCTCCATATTTCTTTATTCTGGTAAGAAAAATTGTGTTATCATTACTCTGTAAAAACAAAGTATGAGTTCTGCCTTAGCAATGGGAAGCTTAGCTTCTAGTAACACCACCAGCAGCAAAAAGACACTGTAGTCTTGCAGGAAGGAGAGCAGAGTAGTGAATAGGGGCTCAGCTAATTCCTTCTTTAAACCTATTAAAGGGCAGTTGAAACAGTTGGGCCTGGCTGAGTCTTCCTGATAGACTTCATGTAATACATCAGAGAAGATTCCCTGCATCTGCCGCCTTCTCCACAGCTGTCAGTTCAGGCCTCCATAAGCTTTTTTCCCCCTTCTTACTAGCCTGGCTTTGTTTCTTGTTTCTCCATTTACCTTGAAGCTGGTTCCTGCATTCCTCTCCCTCTGAGCCTGGGGAGGTGGCTGTTGCACTGTGAGTCCTTTATGGTTCTGTTACGGCCATCGTTTTACTGATAATAATTAGCACCATTTAAATAAGATCTGTGCAAGCTTCTTTATGTGTCTTGAGTGACTGTAATTCCTACATTAATTCTTTGCCTCTCAGGTTTTCCATAGCATTGGTCCCTGCAGTGTGGAAAAGCAAGGCAACTCAGGATTAAGAAAGACCCCCTGGCAGTGCTGGTTTAGCTTAGCTTCACTACTTTATCTAGAATACTGTGTTTAGAGGAGAAGTAAGTTGATTTTGGTTATTTCATGTTAAATGGCTAAAATGTAACTTTGATTTAAATTCTGCTTATCTTACTAGTCAGTTATCTATCACCAGTACATCTTCTTTCTTTCCTGATTACTGTTACTATCGTTCAGTTGTACTCCATCCTGATCAACTAGTTAAAATCATCTTGGATTTTTAATTTCATTCAATTCATGTTTGTTGTACATCAAAATGAAGTTTAACTGTCCTGGAATAGCAGTGCTAGAAAATCATTGGGATGTAATTGTTTCTTATTAGTGTTGAGTTTTGCAATATTTCTTATTGCTAGAGAGGTTTCTGAGGGTTATAGACTTGATCTTTTCATGTTATCTCCTCTTTCTGATTCCAACAGCTTCCCCTGTTTTCTGTTTGAATCCTCTAGCTTTGACTAACTCTTGGTTTCCTGAGAATGTGCCTTTTTGCATGTCAGGGTCTGGATTCCTGCACCTCACATTAGTTCCAGTTCAGCAAAATATATAATTATATATCTAAATACAGGGAGGTGCCTCAGTAGAGTGTGAGTTTGACTCCCAGAAGCATCAGCAGGACATTGGCACCTCCTGTCTCTGTCTGAATTCTACTTTAGCATTAAGGAACTGATGAATTGGAGCATTGAATCGGGACCTCAGCTCTACCCCTGTCTGTTTGACCCTGTGAGAAGTAGCCTTGTTGATTTGGATAGCTCCCTAAATCACAAAGTCCTGACAACTCCTCCAGATTCATGGTGTTTGCTTTCCTTGGCATATCCCAAAACATCCTTCCCTGCTCAGCTGCACCTGTGATATTCCAGCAGCTCTCTTTGTTCCCAAGCCATTATGTCTTCCTACTCAAATTTCCATTCAAAGAGTGATTCATGCAGCAGGGGAAAGGCATGACCTAGCTGCCCCCTCAGTTTCCATCGCTTTGCAAATCATGTGCAGTCTCATCTGAACTGGAGCTTTCAATTCAGACTTCTCTATTCCCATTCCTACAACTCATTCTTTTATTCCTTACTCCTGTATTCTGCACTGTGTGCAGGGAAATGTTTGCTGCATAAAGAGGCTTTTTAAAAAACCCCAAACCTGCTTTGGTCACAGTAGCAATGAAAACACACCAGCATGGATTTTCTTTCCTCTAGGAATGCCTTTTCTCACAGCACATGAACACATCTGGTTGATACCTGTGCTGTAGCTATGCTGTGGACACAGCACAAGCTTGATTCATTATACCTGCATCATAATAATAGCTTTCATACTCTGAATGTTTGTTCTGATGTCCAGCTCGAGAAAATTGCACCAACAGTCTTTACAAAAGCTCTTCAGTCACTCTTCCTTATGTTTTTGATGTCCTCCATTGTCCTCTGACTACTTTCCTCTCCATCCTTTGAATATTGTCCCCTTATGCCTTTCTGAGTCTCTTCTCCCACCATTATTCCTCTATCATTGACTCACTTGTTTACAACTTCAATCTCCTTTACTGTGCAGTAGAACCATTCCCTATTTGAGAAAGCTTTTAAGCTTTATTTTGGGTTGTTTTATCCTTTCCCATTGCCTAAAGAACAGTTCTGGGTTTACAGGACACCTGGGGTTAAACTGTGTTCTCTGAGGCTTGTGGGACTCCTGCCAGGTGACATGGTAGATGTTGAAGAGGCATCTAGACCCATTGTAGTCTACCTGTAGGTAGACTTTCTGCTGTTATACTTCCCAGTGAAGCAAATTCTTTGGCTCAACATGTATAGCATCGTAGTACACAGAAAAGTAATGTGCCTGCCAGGGATATTAGAAGACCCAGATTAAGGAAAGAATAGTGATTTTTAACAAGTACTTGCACTGTGAATTAACTACAATAAGAGATGAGCTCAAGAATCAACCTTATTTTTCCCTTATGTCACAAGGTATCAGGAAAGCTCAGTTTCAACTAGCAGTTACTATAGTGTCATGAAAATGGGATCAACATGACATTAAGAAGTGAAAGAAGGGATATTGTAGTGACAGCTCAAGTGCTATTAGTAACTGCATGTTTAATTCCATAAAATATCACTATTTAAAAAGTATCTGACACAACCAGAGCTTGCAATGTAATTCAGAGCAAACCTACTAGAGAATGTACATGGCCATGGCATCCTTGCTGGAAATACTGGCAAATTTAGCTTAATTGTAGCAGATTACAGCTCAGATTTGTGCTTTCTGTACTGTTTGGTTTGGTGTCTATATTTCTTTCTGAATCTTTTAAAGCTATCGAACATAATCTGTGCTCTGCAGGCTTGCTTTGTGTTAGTTTATTTTACAACAGGTTGCATGAATGCTCTCTAGATGTGACTTTCAGTTTTGCATGGCTTGGCACCAAACCCACCAGGATGGTAGTTTGTTCCCCCTTCCCCTCTTTTACTCACTGGCATAATTTCCATGCAACAAAGCCTTTCAAAAATAAGGAAGGAAAGTGCCTTCCTGTACAAGCTTCCTGTGAATCCCATCCAGATAGAAAAGACTTGTGTAAAAGCTTGGCAGGCAGTCCCAGCATATGCCACTTAGTGACTTCCTTATTTTATGCCATCATTCCACGTAGAGCAAATGAATCTGAAAATCAGAGTAATTTCCATTCATTTTCAAATAAGAAATATGAAATGGTAAATTTCCTATCTGTGTAGAACACCCACATTTTCAATTAAAAGTTTTGAATGCTGACAGCATTAGTCATAGGAAATCCTGTGTGAACATCCAGCACTTCAGTTGGACCTTCCCCTGGATCACGCCATAGAAGGAGTTTGCAGGAAAACACTCTGTTACTCCGAAACCCTGCGTTGATTTTTAACCCTTTACTTGGTATGACTCTGCTTTTCTCTTTTCCTAAAGCCCCTTTCTCAGTGTCTTCTGAGCAAAATAGTATTGAAAAACTCTATCTATTTCAGTGCTTAAGTTTTCTGTATTTTAATGATTATAGAATCATTGAACAGTTTGGGTTGGAAAGGACCTTAAGCTCATCTAGTTCCAACCCCCTGCCACAGGCAGGGCCCCCCCCCCTGCCACAGGCAGGGACACCTCACCCCAGACCATGTCACTCAAGGCTCTGTCCAACCTGGCCTCGAACACTGCCAAGGATGGAGCATTTACCACTTCTTTGGGCAACCTGTGCCAGGGCCTTACTAAAGAAGGCACTTATATATGATATACCCATAGCATTCTGTGTATACATATATGTCTATATATACACACCCCATGAACACCAATATAAGCTAATCAGAAGAAAATGAATTTGAATTAAAAATATTGGTTTAGATTATCGACTATAAGGGAACCAAGAGCTTCTAATGTAGAATTTCTTTATAGTTGCATATATATGGCTATTTCTCATAATAATATATTACAAAAAATACTATATATGCTATATATATTTTAAAATGTTTAAATTGCTCAAATATTTTATTGAGCAATTTTATTGCTCAGCCAGTCCCCAGTGGACTGGGACAGGACATGGGACCTCATGGAGGGGACAGTAGAGACCTGTCCCCCACCCTCTCCTGCAGCTGCCACTTCAAAGGTGGCCATGCAACATAACAAGCAGTTGATAGAGGTCAAACTGTAAGTTAGATGCATCAGTTTGCTCTCATTTTCTGTTCCTGAGACACTGTCTTGGACAAAAGGATGCAAAACAGGAGGTTACTACAGAGAGCGATTCATGTGCACCTCAGGCACTGTGTAAGTAGCCTGTGAATGGCAGTGGGGCTCAGAGGAGGATTAACTGGACACGAACTTCGTTGTCAGCAGCACGTTACTACCTTAAAGAACAGACTTGGACCATGATGCTGAGAGGGCAAATACATTAATATTCATATTAATTATGAGCATCAAACGAACTGCACAGCTCAGGAAAAATGGAAAACTTAAAAAGCCAGAACAACTTCGTAATTCAAACTGTAACGTGGTCAAGGCATTCAGGTACACAGCCATTTTGCACAGGATCATTTTCAGATCACATGAGTGAACCAACTTTGACAGTTTCTTCACCTTTGTTTTAAAGGAGCCATCTCCCAATGGACATTGTATCTCTTTAAAAGAAAATAAATCCTAGTTATCATTTTCATTTAGTGGGAAAATCCCACACATGTTGAGTTCTTGGGAACAGCTGGCTTAGATTAAGATTTCAGAGTTAAGGAAAGGATCTCAGAGCATCAAGTATCAAATAATAGCTAAATTCAAGGTCAGAATGAGGCTCATGATGTTAGGCATGGCAAGCATATATTAGGCAAATGAACTTAAAGAGTTTTAGTGATGTGGTGAATCACAGTACTCCATGTTTAGCTCAAAATACAGCAGTGTTTAAATATAGTTGAAGTGAATCAAAATACATTTTAGTATGTCATTTTTCGTAGGTGAGAGGCTTTAGAAGATGCAAATACTGATGGATGACAACAAAAGAAATCAAAAGCCATTAAAAAGTCTCAGTGTTTGAGAGCTCTACTTTTATTCTGGCTCTTCTGAATTTCAAGAGCCTATCCTATATTTTTGGAGCTTCATCATTCTAAATAATCATTTTTGGTTGTATAGGCGAAAGTGATAATTTTTACTTGGCTACATGTTGAGTTTCTGTTTGTTTTCAACCTATACTTACAAAACTTCTCTTTTTTTAACTCATGGAGTCATAGGGTTGTTTAAACTAGAGTGTAGATGTCCATGAACTCAGTATTATTCTGAAGATCCAAACCAGAGGGAGTATTTAGGCCAAGACATAGTTTTTGATTTGGGGCTTTTTGGTTCTGTTTTTTAAGCCAAGACCTGAAAAAGGAGAATTAAGTTCAGTACTTCTGTGCTGTAGATCTCCCTTGTGCTTCACACAATCAGCAGTGATGGAAAATCATGTGTGAGACTCTGAGGTACTTCCTCATGTGAAACTGTAGATGGAATTTGAACTCAAATTCGTTACTTATTGTACCATTGTCCGATGTGGTATCAGCTGAACCCCAGAAACACTAAGGAGTCTGGTTTTATTTTTGTGTGCTAATTGCTAGGTCTTGCTTGTTCCCATTTCTATACAGTCGTACAAGACAAGGATCTAAGGGTACTAAGATCATCAGTGCCACCATAGAAGTTAGACCCTCCTCAAGAAGCCTGGAAAGGATGAAGTTAGACGTGTGCTTCACAGAGTAATAGACCTGTGCTACTGTGCTGTGATGGGCAGTGTGTTCCCAAAGAGGATCACATCTGCTTTTCCTTCTTAGATGGGATAATGGATGTGTCAAAACACTTGGAACTAAATACCACTAGAAAAGCTACAGAATGTCAGTGGCACTAATCTTCAGCTGAGTAGCTGGTGTTCCAAATGTGCAACAGATTTGGGAATTGAGCTGTTTCTAACAGAAAAAGAGTAACTTTGTCAGATCTTTTCTTCCCTGACCTCAGTACTTTGTTGCTTTTGTCACCATACTTTGTCATTGTTACCTTTAGAGTGTGTAACTGTCTCTGCTAGTAGCAAATCGATATCATAGGCACTAAATGGGAGAGCATTTTGGTAACCAAATTGCCACATTCAACCCACGGACAGATGGAAGCAGCAGCAATTAAGGTTAAGATAAACCCAAGCCTTTCTCTTGTTGCCAGTCTGGCATTTCCTGTCCAGCGGAAAACACAGAAGCAATTTCTGCACGTAAGAATGATAACACAGTGAGCAGAGGGGGGCAAGGAAATAGCTTGAAACTAATTTTTGGGCGTGGTAGTGTGTTTTTTAAGTAAATTCAAAACAGAACATGGAAGCCAATATCAGGAACATGTGCAAGAAATTCCATTTCGAAGGCTTTGAATAATAACCTCGCTGCCCTTTTAAATAATTTTAAATATATATGCATAAAGTTAGTCATCTAACAAAAACAGTTTCATAATAAGGTATATAAGGACACACAGTTCTCCTTCAAGTTAATGGGGGCATGAAAAATGTTCCCTGTGAAAGTCAAACCACAGTTTATAGGTTTGTCCATATGGGAAGTTGAGCTTGTTTCACCCAAAGTGTGAATTCAAATGAAGTTGGTAAAACTGGTGCAAAATCTGTCTGGGCATTTTTGTACTGTAATTTAAAGTGGGAAGAAAGAATTTAAGAGTTCTGACTCAATCTGTGGTAATTTGAAGATTGCTGGTGAGCATTTCTTTCAGAAGATGCCACATCCCTACTGCTTGTACCTGCATTTATGTTCCACCTCTCTTATTGCCCCCTGTCATTCCAGGTGTTTGTGAAGCTGTGTGGTTACAGAATAAGGGAAGCAATGCACATTAAAATAAATATCCTGCAATATTCCAAACAGCACAAATGAGGGAGTGGAAAAGAAAAGCCAAAGGAGGAGGGAAAAGGTGGCTGCTCAGGCTGGCACCGATGTGCAAACTCTGCTTACACACATCAAAGCTGAGCTCCCTCAGGCCAGGAGGTGGATCTGTCAGTGCTCGCCTGGCAGCAGCGGCCCTTAGTTCAGTACTGGCCAACTGTTTAGCTACTGCAGTTCCCAAACTGGCATTTAAACCTGAACTGCTTTACTGGCAGCTTCTGAAAACACCACAGCTGAAGCTGCCCGAGGTCATACAGCAAGGCCCCAAGTTACATTGAAAAAGTAAGGCTGTGCCTACTTGTGTACCAGTTTGAAACAACTGGTTCTAAAAAGCTGGAGCTGTGTAATTTTCTGACAAAAATAAAAGTTTAGTCTGAGACCAAGCAAATTACCGATAAGAAAAAAAGTCTCTTGGACAAAATGCTTTGCTCTTGCTAATTTTCTTTCTGCTCTGGGAATTCTGACATCCTTCTTTCCCAACATACTAGATACTATGATATTTAACCATGTTTTCTTTCCAATACTTATGGGTGGCCTGATTTCCAACCTTGTGGATCCAGCATCTGCAGGACTTGTGCTGCTTTTTGGTACCAGTCTATCAGTATTCTGAGAGACTCAAATTTGCCAACTTTATTGTTCCTTTCACAAAATTACACAGAAGCAAAAGCTGTCAGTAGTTGTGAAGCTTAGTCAGGGGCTCTTCCCTAAATATACTAAGGTGAGGTGGTTTGGGGAGTGCAGAATTGGGGAGTAAACTTTGCTGTGGACTTGGCAAGGGTTAGCGTTGGTCAGTAACCAAACTGTCAACTCCTGTACTGTCAGTGCTGAAGTCAGCTGCACTTACTGTATAGCTTTACATAGGTTTTATGTCATTTTGTGTATAAAAGCACTTTATTAACTAGCTAGAATATATATATATATATTAGAAAGACTTTATCTGGCACAGTCAGGATGCAGAAGAATGGACAAACTGTATGATAGCAAGAAAACTAGAGATGGATTTTGCCTTGAGAAGTTGGGTTCTTTTTCCCCCCTTCAAGTATTTTGGGTGAGACTCTCAGTGATTATTTAGCATAATAAAGATTGTATCTTGATTCAGGCCCTGAGATACCACCGGAGGGTTCATAGTAAGTCTGTTGGTGCCTTCATGTAAGGAGTTTTGTACAGTTAATGTTTGGAGATTGCTTAGTGTTTGTATAGGGAAGAAAACAGTGTATGTTGTGTATATGATGCAGTAGAGTAGAAGTTTGCATATGGAAATTTGTTCATCACTAACACATGGGGGATGTTTGCAGAACTTTTCTGCTTAGTAGAAGGAAGTGTATCCCAGTTCTATCAGGTAACCATCACAGTCTTGTTCCATCCCATAGACTAGAGGCTCCTAAGTTAAACAAGTGGACTGCTCAGGCACGGGCACTTATGAAGAGTAATTTAGTTTACCCAGACCACTCTCTGAAGAGGCCTGTGCTTTTCTGTTAACCAGAACCTAGATAACTCAGATGTCAGAAATTCAGCTGCATAAATCCTGAGCTGTTCCTATAAAATGTTACAGCTTCATTTAAAAAGGAACATTTTGTATTTGACTTCTCAAGAAGAAAATAAACCACCCAGAGCTTGCAAGGTGGGTAGAGCCGCTCACGATATGTACTGCTGTTAAAAGTGCTAAAACTGCTTCTGGACACAAACAAAAATGAACTTTTCACAGATACGGTTTAGTGGTGGTCTTGGCAGTCCTGGGGTAATGGTTGGACTTGATCTTAAAGGTCTTTTCCAACCTGGTTGATTCTGTGATTCTATAGTTCAAGGTGCTTCAATTTGTTGTCACCCAGAGGTCAGCAACTTTGAGAATCACATCACTTGAAATAGGTAGGCTCCAATTTTGGGAGTGCTAGGCTATGCTTTCAAACCTGCCAGTATCCACTCAGTGGAGACTCAAAACTTCTTCAGTTGTCTCTTTTCAATATGAGTGCTGTGAATGGCTTTGTGAGTGAATAGCAACGTTCCCTGGTTTCTACCCGCATCATGCCTGTTTTCATGGCTTGTTACCTGAGATATAAAAGGCACGATAACAGCAGTCATCTAAAAGACATGCCCTCATCATAGATGAGAACTCAGGAAAATAGCCATGGATGCTTGGGTTTGAGTCCTTAGTGTCCTCTGAAATAACTATGGTTATTCTATTATTAAAATGATGAAGGATCTCTCTACTCCTTGCAGTGATTATTGTAATAATTCAGGGAAGGTTTTAAAATGAATCTTTTCTGTATGTTTGCATGACAGTGGGTTTCATCTGAAGGCTTTTCTGGCAACTACACCCTCTGCGCAAAGGCTCCTGTTGCAGGCATCTGTGCAGCTTGTTCCAGGACTGTTTGCTTTTGAGCTCCATCTGCTGGAATTGTGTTCTGTTTCCCACATCTTTGGTGTTATTTTGCTGCCAGGTTTCACAGGAATTGCTTTTCATTTAAAAGAGACTAACGAACCAAGTTCACAGCTCAGAGGAATTTCTAGCAACTTGCTGGTCCTTTTGCTTGAGGAGTCAAACTAAAGATTGCTTGGAGAATACAAGGCTCAAAATGAAAACTTAATTGTGAGACTGAGGAAAAGAAATAAAAGTTCCTTCTCCATTTTTAGCTACAGAGTTAGTTTCTGGGTGTTTTATAGAGATTTGGATTAATCAGGTCAGTCATAACCTCCCCATTGTAACTGTATTTCTCAAATGTCAGTATATTCAAGGACAGAAGGGACCGTGGTGAAGGTCTAATTTGATTCTTGTAGTTCCATTGTTCCTTAACAAAAATGGACTGCAAAGAATAATGTGCAAAATTGGAAAAGAGGGTCCTGCTGTGCAAAACCACCCTTAAAAGTGTTGAAGGCTTTCAGGGTAGATTATATGATGACTTTCTACAAGTTTTCTTTGTCAGCAGCACTGTTCTGTGTTCAGGGGATGCATTATACTGTAGCAATAGGACAAGGAGTAATGGGTTTAAACTTAAGCAGGGGAAGTTCAGGTAAGATATAAGGAAGAAGTTCTTCTCTGTGAGGGTGCTGAGGTGCTGGCACAGGGTGCCTGGAGAAGCTGTGGCTGCCCCATCCCTGGCAGTGTTCAAGGGCAGGTTGGACACAGGGGCTTGGAGCAACCTGCTCTAGTGGAAGGTGTCCCTTAAAGCTGGAGGAGCTTTAAGGTCCCTTTCAACCCAAACCAGTCTGGGATTCTAAGATGCTTGTCAACAATAATGTGTATGTGTAGAATCAGGATTGCCACCAGCCCTTGGGTGCACACACTGGTGTTGGCAACGTGTGTAATTCTAAAGGACAAGCACCCTGCTGGAAGAATTGCCTCCTCAAAAAGCAAACCACCCACATCTGGAATTTTCCTTTTCTGTAGTTGTAAGACTAATACTACCTTCCTTCCCCCATGCCTAAGCTAATGCTACATGTTACTAAGGGATATTCTGTTTCATAATGGGTCTGTGTATATGCTAATTTCAAATATTACTTCCTTAGTGTCCATCTGCCTGTTAGCAGTATTTTGTATTTGCTTATGATGTTTACAGCTTTGTCTTTCCTACGCAGCAAACTTTGCCTGAACTGGTTTTAGTTTCTTGATGTGGGTAACTGTGTTGTTATACCCAAGTCTTGGGAATAGGATTATGGAGAGGGACAACAGAGAAAGCACTAGGCTTGATATTAAAGATAAGTGTTCTTTTCTTTCCAGTTCTGCCTTGTGCTCCTCATGGACGTGGTACACCTCACTCTGTGGTGTATTCAACCGATGCCCAAGCTTGTCCCAGCCTGAGTTGGTCCATCTGCCCCCACAGTCTATTCAGTGGTGCTGCCCAGCTCATAACCCCAGAGCCCTGGTGAAGGTGATGCACTCGGGCAAGACACTGTGCTGATCCAGCTCTGTAACTTCCAGTTTTGCTGCTGGTTCTGGCTCCCACTGTGCAGTGTCCATACGTGCTGTGGGATACTAGATAAATGATGTAAGCCTGCTGTACTGTAACCTGGGTGCCTGTCACTTAGATTCCTTGCTTCCTGAATAGTTGGGGGGATAAGGTCATTAATGGGAATGCAGCAATGTACTTTACTGAAAGGCCTATTTACTTTCTCAGAAAGTAATCACTGTAATGGATATCTCAGGCTTCTGCATGGGACAAAGCTGTCAGTCATTTTTCACATAGGTTTGGAGGGATATCGTTTGTATTTCCTGACAGCTTCCTATAAAATGGAAAGATAGCTAAGGCATCTCTTGGTTGCTAAACCTCATTGTTAAATGGGTATGTGCTGCCTTAGGCTGGTATTTACAGTGCCGTGTTTTGAGGTCAGTGTTTTTTAGACCTACAGAGATGTAGGCAATTGAGGATCAGGATTCTATTAGTAACTACTGCTGTGTTCTGAGATTGGAACTGGCTGGTATGTAACTCTTTCCTGCTGTAGAACAAGTTAGAGATTGTGACTGTTACTTCTGTAATGACAAGTACTTTGGAGTTAAAAGCATTCAGTAAGTAATCATGGTCAAACCCCCTTGTAACTCGCTTCTCTTTGTGGGATACAAGCGTGGGGGTTTTGCTGGGTTAAGTACAGACCCAAATTCTAATTAATATTCCTGTGTCCCAAACATGTTGTTCTGATTAGAGGCTCTGTGCTAGGCATTTCTGTGGAGCCTGCCCTGTTTGAAACCCTGCCTTTTTCTGACTTCACTTCCTGAATCCGTTGACAACACTCACAGCCAAACAAAATACATGTTCACAATGCTGTTATTTGCAAAATATTCCCTTGTGAGTACAGCTGGGGCAACAAAAAGAGAGTTTCTCTCTGAATCTCAAAGAGAACTGGCTATTCCTTGTAGAAGCAAGGCACATAGTGCATTAGGCAGTTTTAATCTCAGCAGTTAAATAAGTGTTAAAACTTTACGTTTCACCACATACAAATGCAGGTATGTCTCTCATTACTGTTTGTGTATATTGATCACTGAGTGACCTAGTGATATACTGAGAGTGCTGAATTATCATCTGTGCTGAAGTGAACCAGATAGCAACAGGCTCATAGCCCACTACACTGTTTACAAAACAGATGGTGGCGGAGGGAATATAAACTTACTTTGCCCTGTCTTAAGCCTGATGCTCAGATGAGATGTGGGACCAAAGATTTACCTAAATCTCTCGTCTCTTTGTAAAACTGTGTAACTGGCACTAAAACCCACCTTGCTTGATGGTGGCAGACACCAGCACCTGAGCTGGAGCAGGTCAGGTAACTCATGGCACAGAAACCATCCCATCAGGTGATGCCCACCTAAGGAGCAGTGCTATTACTCAGTAACTCTTTAGCTACAGAACATCATACTCGAGAGAGAAGACATAACTGCAATGCTAAATGTCCGTGTGTGCGTATTAGGAGAGGGTGGAGCAGACTGTCACTCAGCTGTGTTTAATTAACATAGAATTTTCTCTAATGTATTTATTTTGTACGTAATGAGGGGATGAAGCAGAATGCTTGCTAGTAACATCCAGTCCATAACCCAGCACTGCCGAGAGTTAAACATGCACCTTTGCAGGTAATTAATCTCCTTGCCCTGCTTATTTTGCTAGTTGGCACTTGCTAAATCCCTGTAAAACCACACCCAGCAGTGCTGTGTATTATCCCTCTGCTGTCTATTCCTACATATGGTCAAAATCAACTTACCTTCCGGGTTGCTGACATCAGCAAAATGTACTCTTGGCAAAGTACAGTATCCTCCTAGTAACCCTTTGTTTGGTTGGTGTTGTTACAGTTGTATTCCTCTGACAGCAGCAAACACCATCTAAACAGTGCCTACCTTGACACCTGGACCAAGTGGAGGGAGATCACCGTATTGCCGTATTTTAAACATAAAGCTACCCCTGATATGATAAAATGCATATAATATGGGCAGGAAAGAAAAGTTGGAGGAAAGACACTTCTATTCTTCCTGTAAGGAACTGACCCACATTAGTTGCTAGTTTCAGGGTATCATTTTGATAACAGTAAAGGTGTATATATATCCAATTGTCATCTTGTGAAGTGAGCTTTAGTAAGACTATTGCTTATTCCTATTTTAAGGTGAAAATACATTTTTAAGACTGCTGTAAAACGTTACCATTCACTAATAATGAATTTCTAATATTTCTGGCTCTCTTTTGATAGCATCTATTTCCTCTTGGCTATTTGGCTCTAAGCAGCAAGCAGGAAAACATCTGGTCCCCCTGCAAATATATGCTTATTAAACTACATTAATTGGGCAGTGTTGAAAATCCTGGTATAATAATTGTCCCCCGCCACGAGTTAAGCAGCATGTTTCTAAGATATGTATTTATATTGTCATTTTACTAAACCCTAAGATTATTTTAAGTATGTGGGAAGTGCCAGAGAAGTTGCTCTTTTCAGCAAGTTGCTGAAAACAAGCAACAGGAGTTGCTGTTTCTTAGCAAGTTGCTTTTATTTCCCCCTAGGTTCAGTTTTCCCTCTTCTATTTCTAAAAAGCTTAGAACTGCAACACCCAAAAGGGCTTCAAGAGAGAAGGGTCATAAAATTACTTTAGTGTTGACAGCAGCATTGTTATAAATACTCACAAACAAGGATCACCTCCTACCTAGGAAGGAACACAAGAACAAAGATGAATATTGCTATTTTTGAAGCCTACATGTTTTGTTTTGGGTTTGGTGTTTTTTTTTTTAAGACACCCGCTTGCCTGATCTTCTTGAGGGCATTAATAAGAAAAACATGTCAGATCAAGTAGCCAGTTGCTCCAATTACAGAACAACTTCATACACTGGCTTTCTACCCCTCTACTAGCCATCTAAGCTGGGCCAGTAGAATACAGCAGGCAAACTAGTCAGGTTAAACTAAGAACTACAACTTTAGGACAACCCCAAAAGCTGGTTTAGTTTAGCAGTGAGGATTCAGCTGCTCCCTCTCCTCCTCACACACTCTCCAAGAGCAAGTTGAACAGAATCCCTACCCTCAGAGTTCAACCCAAAGGGCATTTTCCCAACTCAGGTACTAGCAAAACAAAAAGTGTGAGGGGGGAAATGCATTTTA
Organism: Nestor notabilis; assembly: GCF_000696875.1. NCBI lineage: Eukaryota > Metazoa > Chordata > Aves > Psittaciformes > Psittacidae > Nestor > Nestor notabilis. The sequence goes on along the minus strand of NW_009942041.1, from coordinate 1,534 downwards.
ATTCTTTTATTTTTTCTTAAATATAATAGAACCTTCTAGATTTTTTTTCCAGAAACAGAAACATTAAAAAATTATACTTTATTACAAATGGTAAACTCAGAGTGCTAAAAAAAAGCCTCTTATTTACAAACAATACTGGGCAGTGCCCAAATAAACAACATAAAAATAACTTACAAAGTCATGAAGTAGTTTATTGACATTAATCAACTTTCATAAAATAAAATAAAAAAGGATCTGTACATACACAATTGACTCAAGGCAGGCAGAATAGTTCTGGGGTTGTTTATCAGCCTCCCACAAACCTCCCTCCCACTTGGTTTTTGTTTGTTTTGTTTCTTAAGGAATACTACATAAAGCAATCTACAGTTTCTATTGCAGTTTAACCTTTAATACTGAATGATCATCGAATGTTAGGTCCATGCAGGTCTTGGTCAATGTTAAACGAAGATCTGACATCTCATCGGAGCAGGAACAGCACTTCTCGGCGTGGTGCCGGCCGCTCGCTTGGGCTAAAGGCTCACCAGTCTTTCCACACATGCGCTTTGCAGAGCACAGGCAGGACTCAGCCTTTCAGCTCTTGCCATCAGCTTTACGCATCTGCCACTTTTGGTGGGGTTTGTTTTTTGTTTTAGTTATACCACAATATCACAGTTCTCGTTTAAGACAGTCTCTTCAAAACGTCTGCAACTGCTGTGTTAGCATTAGCTGGCACCCGCTGTTGACATGGTTCATGACCTTCTGCTTAAGCTGTGCAACCTGTTCTCTGAGCATGTTGGCAGTGGATGCCAGCTCTGAGTTCTGGGCTTTCAAAGTTTTCACTTTTTCTTCCAACCTGGCAATCCTTTCCAACTTCCTTTTCCGGCATTTGGATGCCGCAATTCTGTTTCTCATGCGTTTTCTCTCAGCTTTGATTCTCTCCTGTGACTCCATGTCAATAGGGGACAGGGGAGGAGTTTCCCCTGGCATTTCAGGTACAGTCTGAGGCTCTTCTTTCAAAGCCTGAAGCCTGGGATGCTGCACCGGCATCTGGGGGTTTATGTGATGCTGGGGTGCGTAGCCCATGTTGTTCGCGTTGTAGTTAGGTGCGGAGTTGAGCGTGTTGGGGTTGAAGTTGCTGAGATTGGCGTACACCGGGGGCTCGCTGTGCAAATTCGTGTTGAAACTACTGTTGCCGGCCATGGAGGACACAGGTGCCATGCCGCTGTTCACAGGTTGAGCAGCGGAGGTCACGCTGGGCATAGTGTTCTGGTTGTGCAGTTCCGCCAGCGCTCTCACGAAGCCTTCCGCGAACCCCTCTTGCTCGTCGGTGACATTTTTGGGGCAGAGGAACTGTGTCGGGGTCGGCGTGGTGGTAATTAACCCGTTGCTGGACTGGATAATGAGCCGCTCCAGTTCAGGAGAGGCCAGTTTCAGGAGTCCCACGTCCGGGGAGGTGAGGATGTCGGCGTTCTTGTTCCTCAGGTGCGGCTTCAGGTTGCTGGATGGGTCGGACAGGTTCAGCGTCATGTTCTGCTTCAGCACTTTGGCGTTATTA
>NW_009942040.1:0-10272 GCF_000696875.1 Nestor notabilis | reverse complement strand
TTATTATTATTAACAGCTCTCTTTTTATAGCCATGTTAAGGTCCCCACAGTCTAAGCAAATATGCTATTGACTATAGTTCATCTCTATGATAATAAAAGAATTCATTATTATTTCAGCAATCTTCTTTGCTATTTGTAAGTTTTCTAACCTATCTACTCGGGCTTCATTTTGTTCTGAAGACCAAAGGGTACTTTAGTATGTGGATGAATCATACAAGCAATCTATCTGTCTACTCAAATTTTGCATTTAACAGGTAGCATCACTAAGGATCTTATGGCAAAGGACAGGCTGAATCATTCCCATTCATACTGTATCCCTATGTTGAGTTCATGCCAACAGAGGAAAGTTATAAAATTATAATTATAGGTGAGACTGTTATTTCTCATTCCAGCATAGGAAAAAAAATCTTATTTCATTTTACCAGCAGAACAGGAAACTGTAAACATCCAGATTAAGAGGTTAACAAGTGTCAAAGATACTGGGGCCTTTCCACTGCTGTAGCAAGACCTGTTTGTTCCTTGGTCTTGCTACAAGGAGACCAAATCCCAATGTCCTCCCCTTCCATTCCCTCCCTTCCCTTCACCTGTCCTCCTGTGTTATTTTCCACTTTGCACTTCTTACTACACCAGTTTCCTCTACAGTTGGTTGAACAGCTTCTAGGACAATAAGAAATAGGCTGTCGTATTCATAATGCGTCACTTACTGTATCACTCTCCCTTTATATGGTTGTTTAATAATGTTTTCAGAATTAGGGTCATCTGACTTACTTTTGATGAAAATATTACTTATTTGTTGGGGGTTCACAGTCAAATTTTCAGCTGGCTTTATTCATTTAAATAAGGCATCTAATTTAGAAGCCTACTTTTCCTAAGATTTTACTCTAGTCATCGGAAAGAGATAGAATATTTCAGACTGTGATTTACCTTCCTTCTATGTTCTTGCCACTTCTTGTTTCTTCCCAGATGTGACTTTTAAACTACTTTTGGGGATGTGATATGAGGATGCAGTTTTACTTGAACATTGGAAATACTGAGCATTACATACTAGATTCTAAAATATAGATGATTGAATATTATCTACATTTTAATTTTATTACAGATGATAAAGCATCTTTCCCATTGGACTAAACCTGCTATTAATTACTACAGTCACTCCTGACAAAGTTGATGAGATTTGAAAAGTGTATTTTAGTTTCTTGTCTTTCAGTTTCTGGCTTGGACCTTCAAATGGTAAGGTTTTCTGCTAGGACAGTTTTCATCTCTTTCTTACAAGCGGCTGTGAGATGACTTTGCACTGAAGTTTTCAGTTCCTGCATCTGGTGGCACAAATAAAATGTTGTAAATGATTTTTTTTAATATTTAATATTAGGTAACATAATGGTAGTTTTATCTTTCTGCTGATGTCAAAGATTACATTCTGAGGGTTCCAAATTAGACACTTGGGAAAGAAAAATCCCCTAGCAGAGCAGTACAACACTGGAACAGGCTAGTTCAAGAGCCTGTGGAATGCCCTTGGAGATTTTCAAGCCTTGGGTATTCAAAGCCACAACTGGCCTTTTCTAGTGTTGGGCACAGGCCCATTCTGAGTCGGAACTATCCAAAGACGTCCCTCCCAACCAAAACTTTTTGTCATACTGTGATAATGCTGTGGCTTAGTAAAACAGAAGAATTAAAAACAGCCAGGCGCTATCACAAAGGTTTCATACCAGGATAAGCATCGTGTGGAATTACAGCCTTTAGCCTTCTTGATTTACAGGAATTGCTCCATATCACAGCAATATACTGTGTTAAAAAAAGGGTGATGAGAAAGCTAATCAACCCTCATATGTAGGTGACAGAGGTGTACCACAAACCTCAGCCTCTTATTTTTATGGCTAATTTTGGTCAGATAAGGACTTTTAACATTGCTTGCTCTGGGCTGTCTGCATATTACGTAGTGGTGTCCTTGTGGCCTAAGACAAACAGCACTGCCTAGGCAGGAATAACAAGGAACTTGATCTAGGAACTGTTCAGGTGGTCTCTAAATTTCATATATACCTTATATAACTGTAATATAACCTGTATTTTTTTTCTCTGCAAATTCATTTTTTCCTTTTTGCCACAGGCAAACGCATTATCCTCTCTATACCTTAGCATAACTGATAGAGTTACTACAGAGCACAGCACAATGCTTCTGCACTTAGATTTTCACATATCACTAATGCAAGAAGATTCACCAACAAAACTATTTGAACTGTATGGTCTCCTCAAGTGTCTTTACCCTAGTAAATGCTCCTTGATGCGTTATTGAGAATCATCACTGAATGTAAGAAAAGAATTGTTTCTTTCTTATATTCTCTCTAATGTTAATAAATCAAAAATGTTTATAGGTTAAACTGGAAATAATTACTACAGGAATCTGCAGCAAAGAAAATGGATGCTACTTTATGGAATGACTGTATAAAATGAAGTGTTTAGGTAGAGATTAAAAAAAAACCCAAACTCCTACAAGTAACGTTCATCATATTTTTCTCTTAATGGGAATGATGTCATAATTGTTTATGCAAATGATATTTGTGCTGTTCAAATGAAACACTCCATGCAGGTATCAGTGTTTCAGGTAACAGTGAGCAAACTCAATACTTTGGTGTGACATCTCTATTGTAGTTTGCATTTACCTCCTTTGAGATACAGATAAATTCTGTGCCCTGCCTGCTTAAATGAAAGATACATTTTTCTTCAAGATTGGGCAGATCGGTGAGAGCCATAAAATATTAAGGATGAAAGGTTGGGAAGTTAGATGTGCCTGGGACTACAGGTTTATCTTGTTGGCAGAGCTTTCTCAGTCTAACTTATTTCTTTTGTGTGATCTCCATCAGAAATGATATATTGTAAAAACATACTGTCTGTTCAGATTAAAATACATGTGGCTTTTCAGACCAGAAAAAGGGCCTGACTTTTTTTATTTAATGATCCAAGTTTATCTAATATCTTTATAAAATTTGCAGCACAGTTTTGTGGTTTAAAAGCGAAGATGTTTGCAGTGTGCCATTTTTTTTTATTTCTGCTGCTATCACACTACTCTGCCGAATACTGTTCTTCACATAGAGCTAGATGAATGAGTAGAATAGAGAAAGAAAATGATAGTTTAATTTGTAATCTTGTGTCACAAGAGGGAAAAGATACTTAAGCAGCTACTTGCCTTAGTGATTGCAATGTGTGCTGCAGGAGAAGCTGTTAAGAGACATCTAGTTCTTACTAGTAGTACCTGTTATTTGGGTATTGAAAGTGAATGGGAAGTGATCATAGAATCATAGAATAATTAGGGTTGGAAAGGACGTTAAGATCATCTAGTTCCAACCCCCCTGCCATGAGCAGGGACACCACACACTAAACTATGTCACTCAAGGCTCCGTCCAGCCTGGCCTTGAACGGGAGGTGCTCCAGTCCTCTTATCATCCTTGTGGCCCTCCTCTGGACTTGCTCCAACAGCTCCATGTCCTTTTTATGTGGAGGACACCAGAACTGGACACAATACTCCAAGTGAGGTCTCACAAGAGCAGAGCAGAGGGGCAGGATCACCTCCTTTGACCTGCTGGTCATGCTTCTTTTGGTGCAGCCCAGGATACAGTTGGCTTTCTGGGCTGCAAGCGCACACTGCTGGCTCATGTCGAGTTTCTCATCAGTCACCACCCCGAAGTCTTTCTCCGCAGGGCTGCTTTGAATCTCTTCTCCACCCAATCTGTAGCTGTGCCTGGGGTTGTGGTTGTCTCCTTTCTGTCCATTCTGTAGTTACTTGGAACTCATCAATATGACAGTCCTCCAGTCTATAAGGTATACACAGGAGGTTCCAAGAGTGATGCAGTTTCCTGGCTCCATACTCATTTTTGTCAGTAGCTTCCACTGTGTGCTGATGCTAGTTCACTGAGAGTATTTCCAAGAGTCAGGAGGGAGGAGTTTCTGGTGAGACATAAAAACAGGACAGTCTGGTGTTCTACTGGAAACCTCATTCTTGTGGAAGATTTTTAAGATTATAGCTTCTATTCTTATGAGAACAATATAGTTCTGTCTGTCACCTGGTGTGTTTCACACATCAGAACTAAGGTGACAGTGGCAGATGAGAACACTAGCCCATGGTATATAACTGGTCTCAACCCTACTAATCTTTCAATTTTTTTCTTTTTTTTCTATTTAAAAAAAAAAAAAAAAGGAAAGGAGCTTTATTTCAATCCAGATTAAAATGAAATACCAAGTTTCGCAAACACAAGAAAAGTCAAGTAGTTTACTATGTCATGTTCGCTTTTTGCAGAGTGTTAAATGAAATCACACACCGCTTAGACTTTCTAATTACCAGTATGCAGCGTGGATGAAGTCTTTCAGTAATTAACCTTTCAATTAATCAAAGTATATTTTCTGCTTCTCTCCATCTTCAACCTGTCTTACGGTTTTCCTTCCTTTATTTTTTATCTTCTGCTTTGTGGTCTAGATCTTGCTTTTGAAATAATAAGAACAAGTCCCTGATTCACAGCTATCACAATTTTGAGCTACACTGTAAAATCACAGACAGAGCAAGGTAAAGCTGTTTGTAATTCTTATAATTCTGTATTAAAATATCACTTTTAGCATGACAGAAAAATTATTCCCATGACCCATTTTTCTTGGCTGAAATAAAATATACTGATGAAGACTTTCTGCTTTTCATTCAATCTCAAAGGTTGTTCATTTCGGAAATGTAGAACAGGACTTCATCAAACTGAAATACAATACAATACTACAATAGAACTTCATCAAACTGAAAACTTGGCTTACATATCATCTGAAGGTTTTCTCTTCATTTACCACAATGTTTCCACTTCTTCATCTGCATTTCTTAGACAGTAATTTTTGTCACTGTATTGTATAAAAATATGGAGCCATTTATAAACAAAGAACAGTACAAGCAGGAGGCTTATGAGCCAATCTATGCAAATATGAAAGTAATAATGATTTTATTAAGTTTTCTAAACACACAAAATAGACAACTATTTTGAAAAAACTTACAAATAATTGTTTTATTAAATTATTTTATTAAAAAATAAAAAAGGGGAAACCATTTAATAAATTTTGTTTTCTGGAGCAAAGAACAGTGTAGACATTTTTTTTCCTCTTATATCCACTTAGGCAAATATAATATCTTTCAACTCAACTACATGGCAGAGATTAAACGCTAAATAGCCATTCTGAATGAGCTGCTAGTTCACCTGATGTTTGATCAATATGTCTACTGAATTAACTAATCAATACTTTCAGCGTGTGTATTTGCACGTGGTTTTTTTTTACACTCATACATACCCTTAGAAAAGCCTACAAATGAACTTCTAAAGAGAGTGTCCCAATGGGAAACAACACTGACCTACTTCTGAGGGTCACAATATTGAGGGATTTACTAATGTGCAATGTTTAATGCCTATTTTTTCCACTTAAAAAAATTGTTTAGGCTATTTAGAAATTTTGGCTAAAAAACAGTGGTCAGCTTTAACATGAAGATCATTATTAACAGCCTTTATGGGTCACAGTGGGTGATCTGCCTCCCAGTTTGCTTTTCAGCAAGGGAAAATATAGTTTTTGTCTGGTGCCAGTAAGCAAGCAGCTGAAATCAGTCAACCCTTCAGCTTCTCTTTTGGCAACAAAGTTATCCATTTGTTACTTTCTGCAAGGAAAGATTGAAATTATAATACCAAAAAAAAACAGAGTACAGGAAGATTCAAACAAGAAAAAAAGCCTTATCTTGCAATATAGCTTCCCAACCCTATTTTTTCCCATTTCCAAATTCTATTTTGTATCTTTAACAATGTCTTCAGGACTGGTAAGAGCTGTATGAACACTACTGTAAATGTTCATACAATTCCACCTTGTATATATATCTTTACTTCAGTTAAACTTACACTTTTCCACGTTGTTTTTTATGAATACTCTTTTGACTAAATTTAACAGATTCAACACTACGAAAAATATGAATTTTAGAATTCAAATTGCAGCAAGAGATGTTTAGACACCTATCAACTGGACAAAATTCTGTGAAATTACTGAAAATTTGTAACAAACATAAACATTGTCTTTGAATAATTTTTCCTTTAGTTTGAGTAGCACTACTGCTGAAAGTTCCGTTAAATAGTCACAACTAGACAATCTGGATTTTTGTGTTCTTTTCTATATGAAAATCACAGATTCTAAGAAGCAGTATTCTCCTTCCTGACATACTAGTTAAGCATGCTGTATATATCCATAACCAATGACACATTCATTTTACTGCTTAACTAGGTAATAAAAATGCACAACAGCAATTTAAAGAATAACTTATCATGCTGAATTCAATCATATTTTAGCAATGAGTCTCATTTATGTGCCTGTTGATACATGTTCTGTACTTGAACTGTCTTCCACCATAAAAAATATTGAGAGAGCAGAAACAGGCACTGGATCAACGCAAAATGGAAGGATCTAACTGTTTAAATAATTTACATTTTTACACTTCTTTATAAGTCATTGCACACTGTAAGCCAGTATAAAAACCACAAACTACATTTTCATGTAGTTTAACAGAAACACAAAGTGGTAAAAAACCATGACGTACTACTGAGCTACAGAACCTGAAATATTCATGGGGGAAAAAAACAAAAAACAAACACCGAAATATAGATAATGTATAACCTGTAGTTTATTTCTAATCATCTTTGTTTCTGTAGCTATGTTAATGACATAATTAGGCTGTTTACTGCACAAAAATTTGGTGGAATATACTGCCTTTAAGCAACAAACTCTCTAAATTTTCAAGTAGCATTTCCAAAAAATGTATTGACATGGTTAAAGGGAATCCCAGAAAGATGTCATTTCACATATTGATGTTTTAAGGTTATATCATATTGGAGTTGCAGGATTTGTACAATCAGAGGTCAAAATGACATTGAAAGGTTAGGCTGTATTAGAAAGTGACATAGAAAACTGATTTCATATGAGAATCTCAATGGTCATTACAGCTCAAACATTCAATAAAATAAAAATAGTGGAAACTCTCCTACGTCTCCTCCTAAATCCAGATTTTGAAAAAGCTCCACGGTCATGCTGAGCAACACTTAGATATTATGTCATACTGAGAGATAACGGCACCTGAGGCTATAGCTGCACTCTGGCTTTTGGTTTCATGTTCTGAGAGCCACCAGGGAAAGCAGGAAGAAATTGCAGCATCTTCCTTGTCTTCTCACAGCTCTTCTTAAAGTGTCTATCTCCAAAATTCCATGGTAAAAAAATTAAAAATACCCCAGCCAAACCCAGCCAAACACACACTCACAAATTTTGCCAGCTAAGATACCTAAAAATTCTAATACGTAATGTCAACCACTCTCACTATCATATCTATTTCCATCAAAGAGTGGCAACTAGCAAAGCCAGAACTTTGTACTTATTCTCTACATTATTGATTTAAATTAAATTAACAACTGTAAACTTAGAATGGAAAAGCCAAATATCTGCCTGATTTTCCAGTTGCATACAATTCAACCATTTTCCTCTTTTTACTACACTTACATGCATATTTCTAGCACACAAAACAGTGAGTCGCAGTGTGCTTGCTTGGCTGCACTTAGAGATATGGTCAGTCACACTTCACTCACCCATACACTCAAGTCCCACTCAAAAAAATTACTGCTAAATATTTACTGTTCAAAAATACTGTGAATACTTCCTTTTCCAAGGATATTAAGTCTATGTTTGATGAATATGTGTCTAATGCCTCTAGAGCTCTGATTTAAAAACGTATTCTCACACAGCTTGCTCCTAAGTATGCTTTCAGCTGTGCATTAGTAGCGTTTCCTCTGAAACTCTACATGCCACGACCTTTTACCATTCTGTGTCCTGCCTAACACAAGCATAGCTTTCAGAGCCTGATTGTATCACGTGCACCCATGTGTGTTTCCTCTTGCAATTATTGAGTGACTTTAGTTTGTGCAGTGGAATACTGAATACATTTCTATTTAGCTGGGTTTTGTTCACACATCTAGGATTTTTGTTGTTGTTCTTTGTGGGGGGTTTGTGTTGGGTTTTTTGTTTTTTTTTTTCCCCACACTGCTTTTGGCCAGTTAGATTTTCAGGTAGGTTTTTTGTAATAGAAAAGTTTTAAGACTGTTTTAGGAAATACAATTGACTATCCTGTCTACTGATAGATTATTGGGTGGTGGTAGTAATGGCAACAAATTGACATTTATTCCAGTTATCTTTGACTGTCTAAAAATTAGGGATCTAGGTTAAACTAGTTACGTAGGTTATTTCTATAGTCAGCAAATAAAGAGGAAGACACTATGAAAGAGTATTCATTCCCCATTGCCTTGTTGCCAAGGCAATTTAAGAGTCGCATTTGGGAACTCTTAGTTAGTACACATTGGCTGTATAGGGAGCTTAAATCAGCTAGTTTAGATGAGGCAACTAAAGTCAAGTGACATAAACATAAAAAGATGTTATTCTATACAAAGAGAAGGTAATATGTCCTGGAAGAGAAAGTGACAAGTTTCAACTGACATAGTGACAAAGGGCTAGGATTCAGTCTCAGTCTAAATACAGAGTGTGATATGAACTGTACCTTCTGATAAAGAAGCAAGTTACATTGACCAGTAGTAATAGAAGGGTTAAACCCCTGTTAATACCATGTTCTTACCCACCTGAACACACTACACTTCTACAGTGAAAAGAGAGATGAACTGACTACATTGTCTTAATTTCTCCTTTTCCTAGAGGCAATTATGCAGAGGATGATGCAGAATAACTGTCACAAAGCAATTTTACAGTTAGTTTATAAAATATTTAAGTTTCATCAGAACACAGCTTACATTTCTACTGCAGAAAGAGAGCTGAGATCCCTGGATCTCATTCACTGGACCTTTGCTGATTTAGGAGCTACAGACATCCATCAGGAGATTCTGTTAGCAATTTGAAATCCTAGCAGCAAAACAACACAAGCTCTTGTGTTTTACTGATGAGAATGATAAGTTCATATCTAGAATTACCTTAGAATAACATTTAGAAAAATGTTTAAATTTGTACTAATTTTAACATGTGTTGTTTTCCCTAGAATAACATAAGAAAAGCAATGTTGGTTTTCAATATTTTGATAGATTGGTATTCTTAGGACCATAAATAAATGTTGATGACTTGCTAACTTTAATCTAAATATAGCTCACCATTTTTAGCTCAATATTAAGTTATTTTTAAAAAAGAAAAGCAACCCTTTTGAAATTCTCTACAACCTTAATATTACTACTCTTTGTCACTTACAACTATTGTACAGTAGTTTCTATAAAATGTCTTTTTGATTTAGAAGAAAAATCTGTATTAGATTCTACTCTCTAAATGGACACTAATTGTCATGATACCGTGGTCCTAAATGGGATACAGAAGTCAATTAAAGACTCAGTGATCTTCAGACAAGTCCCAGAATCCACAGTTTGAAAAAATAATAGAACACAAATAATGGAAAAATTTTTGTTCTGGAAAATATTTTTCAGATAAAATTACAACTTGTCATTTGCTGCTGGAAACCTTTCATATCACATCTTCAACAGCTTTCTTACTCCTGACTACCAGTTTTTATATGATACTTAATATGTAAGATTAAAATTTAAATCGAAAATGGAAATGAATTCTTTCTACTGCACAGGTGTGGGGTTTTTTTCATCCTAACACAATTTTAAAATAAAATCACAATGTGTTGTGCCACTTTTTTTGGCAATCTAGAGGTCAGTCAATGACATACATCTATCCTGTCATATATGTTTACACCCAGGTAACTAATACAGTAACTAAAATTTAACAATTTCTCAGTGAAATAACACTAATTTTCTGCAGGTGCTCTATTCTCTCACACCAGAAACTTTCATTAGAAAAAGATTACCATGAAAACATTGTTTGACTGTAACCCAAATACAGCTGTATTAGGCAAATTATTGCCAGCAAATCAAGGGTGGCGATCCTTTTCCTCTACTTAGCACTAGTGAGGCCACACCTACAGTGTTTGTCCTGGTTTTGGCTGGCATAGTTATTTTTTTTTCCTAGTAGCTGGCACATAGCTGTGTTTTGGAGTAAGTATGAGAATAATGTTGATAGCACTGGCTGGGTGGCCACACACAAAAAGTTGTGGTTAATGGATCAATGTCCACATGGAGACCAGTAACGAGTAGTGTCCCTCAGGGATCGATGTTGGGACCTATCATGTTCAACATCGGTCACATAGACAGTGGAATTGAATACGCCCTCAGCAAGTTTGCC
>NW_009942039.1:3192-4027 GCF_000696875.1 Nestor notabilis | reverse complement strand
GCCTGCAGCTCTCAGTGGCCATCCTACCCCCACCACAACACGCGCCGGCTCCAGCAGCACGGCACAAGGTGGTCCATGGGGTGATGCATCCCTCACCCTGCCCACATCGCACCCTCCAGCCTCTGCCCCACACAGGCAGCACCATGCACCCACCCACCGCGCTGCTGGCTTGCATTCACACACGTGCACAGACATGCCTGCATGCACACACATGCTCAGCTGCACATCTGCATGCTTGCATGCACCCATGCAGGAACACACGTGCTCATGCACGGGCCAGCAGAGCTGGTGTGCTGGTGAGTACCGAGGGATGCCCATTGCCACGGGGTGAGGATGAGGAGGGATCCAGGCTGCTCCCATTCCTGACCTCATCCAGCCCCTCTGCTCCACACCATTTCCATGCCCACAGCAGAGCCATCCCCAAGGACAAAGTGGCATCACCCAGCCCCATGTCCTGCCACCCCCTGCTCCATGTGAAGACCATGGGGCAGGGAGATCTGGGGATGAAGGGGAGGTTTTGCCCATCCAGACCCCGACAGCTCAACTGCATCGCCCTGGAGAGCCCGACGTGCCCACGAGACTCCTGCTTGCTGCAACCCACAGTGCGCACGCACCCGAGCCCATGCACCGCTGCTCATGGCACCCACAGCACCCGTGCCCATGCACCCCACTGCCTGCAGGCACAGGGCTCCCACTCACCCATCGGTGTCTTGGAAGTTGACGTTGACTCTCTTTGCTGATCCGAGGAGCTCTGGGAAGGAGGGAAGGGGACAGCACGTTAGAGCAGCACAGGAGGCGGCCGGGGCAGGGACCTGGGGTGCACCGGGGGGGTGAT
>NW_009942039.1:1460-3171 GCF_000696875.1 Nestor notabilis | reverse complement strand
TTTTCGGCTCCCTGCAGCTCTGCAGGTTTCCCACCCCACGCTTCCCTTTGTGGGCAAACAAAGCACCTCGGGGGGATCCAATCCAATTAGCACCCGAGGAGGGATGGAGCCAGATTTACATAAGATTTACCAGAAAAGTGCCACTCAGGCTTTGCAGTGAGCCTGCTCTTCCTCACAGCCCCCGCAGGGACACGGAGCGGGAGCAGAGGAAGAAGAGGGTGGCTGCAGCACAGCAGAGCCTCAGGATGGGAACCCTGTGCCCACCACTGGAAGAGGCAACTTCAGGCAGCGAAGGGAGACAGGGGACAGAAGGATGCTCTTTGTGCACCATGGCCACGGCCTTGCCCGCTGCCCCTGTGCTGTCTCCCGGTCACCATCCCGGGTGATACTCGTTATTTGGCACAAAGGGCTGTGTTGGCAAGTGGGGCCCTGGCACTGGGAAGGGTGGCTGCGCCCGGCTCTGACCCATGAGCCTGGTCCACGTGTGATGGATGGACCCAGGAGCTGCCAGGTTGGTGGCAGAGGCTTCTCCTTCCCGTACGGAGGCTCAGTCTCTGATACTCTCCCGTGCTCTATCAGCGGCGCGACAGCCCGACCTGCGGGACGTGCTCACGACACAGCCCAGCGCAGACGGGTCACAGCTGCCACCACCAGCCTCCATCCACCAGGCCCAGCCTCTCCTCCTGGAACACAGCGCTGCAGGGTGGAGGTGGGGTAAGAACCCCAGAATCCCAAACTGGTTTGGGTTGAAGGGACCTTAAAGCTCCTCCAGCTCCAACCCCTGCCCCGGGCAGGGACACCTTCCACTAGAGCAGGTTGCTCCAAGCCCCTGTGTCCAACCTGGCCTTGAACACTGCCAGGGATGGGGCAGCCACAGCTTCTCTGGGCACCCTGTGCCAGCGCCTCAGCACCCTCACAGGGAAGAGCTTCTGCCTCATGTCTAACCTGAACTTCCCCTGTTTCAATTTAAACCCATCACCCCTTGTCGGTGCAAAGCCACTGACCTTCAGGGGCCCTGGTGCTGATGCAGACATGGGACTGATTCTCCACCAGCACCACACCAGCTCCCACCATCTAGGACCTTGCCCTGGATCCTTGTAGGTGCCACCATCCACATGCTGGTGGGACCTTGCAGTGACACAGAACCAACCCTATGGAGCCCTATCAGCCCAGTGCTGCACTTAAAGCCCTTTTCCTGGCCACTTTGAATCCATCCTGGGGCCTGAGCGCACCAGGATGCTCATGGCCACAGCCAGAGCTTTAACCAAAGTCAAACCACCGCGTGGCTGGAAGTCATTGACTAAGCACTTGGCACCAGCACTGATGGAAGTGCTAAAGAGATTTTGGCAGCCACAACCTCTCCTGCAGGTGCAGGGAGGAGGGATTTGCTGCTCCGGTGTGTTTGGTTGATGATGGTTACGGGGGGATGCTGGCATGTGCCTGGGGATGGGTGTCGGGTGGTGCAGTGCCGATCCCCGGGCATTGCCCCTTCCCAACCCCTTCCTGGGAGCAACCCGTGGTTAAAACCAAGCCCTGCAGGTACCTCTGTCATCCGTCCATCTGCCTGCAGGGACCAGTTAACCCAAGCGGGGCCCGTCTTGGGGCTGGAGACTGGAGCCAGTGCCGGGCACGGTGCCGCTCCTGCGCCCGCCGGCTCCTTTTGTCCACATCCCTGGGGGGGCAGCTCGGCCCCCTTCTCCTGGGAGCTGTT
>NW_009942039.1:965-1425 GCF_000696875.1 Nestor notabilis | reverse complement strand
TCCATCGGCATTGAATAGCACCTTTGTTGGGGAGCTTGGCCACAGCTTGGGGCTGGCGGGAGCAGCTCACCCCGTCCGCTGCAGTCGGTCCCGGTGCTGGGGGGTTCTGCCCATCAGCAACATCCAGTTCTTCCCAGGGGAGCACAGGGGTGGGGGGTTCCCCCACAATGGAGGTTTGTTGCTGGTGTGGTTTGTTCATGTGTTAAATGAACAGTGTGGCTGTCCCGTCACGTGGAGCTTGGGCTTTTGGCTGCTGGAAGGAGGATGCCAGGAGCTGGCTATGGACATCCTGCAGTACCCTGGCCCTCCCCATGCCTCGGGGACCCCGCTGGTGCCCCTCTCACTCCCTGTGACCCACAATGTCACTTCTTAGACACCAGGAATAAAAATCTTCCCTGTGAGGGTGTTGAGGCGCTGGCACAGGGTGCCCAGAGAAGCTGTGGCTGCCCCAAGCCCTGTC
>NW_009942039.1:540-955 GCF_000696875.1 Nestor notabilis | reverse complement strand
ACAGGGGGGCGTGGAGCAACCTGCTCTAGTGGAAGGTGTCCCTGCCTGTGGCAGGGGTTGGAGCTGGAGGAGCTTTAAGGTCCCTTCAACCCAAACCAAGGCTGGGATTCTATGACAACAGCAGGAAAGGGGCTGCTGCACCAAGCGGCACCACCAAAGCTCCCGATGGGCTACAGGCAGAACCCTCATGCTGTGGTCACCACTGAGGGTGCACAGAACCTGGACCCCAACCAGGCCCTTGGCATGACCCTGCTGCAGCTCAGTGCCTGCAGTTCCCAGAGCAGAGGGAACAGGATGGACACCCCAACACATTGCCGGATCCACAGCCCAGGGTCGCCTCAGCCCCAATGCTGCCATGAGGGACCTACAGCCTGGATTGGGAAGTGAGACATGGGAGAGCTTGTTAGTGGCTGGG
>NW_009942039.1:0-454 GCF_000696875.1 Nestor notabilis | reverse complement strand
CCCCCAGCCACAAAAGGAGAGGGCATGGTGGGGAGGAGAGAGCAGGACTCCTGCGTGGCCACGCTGCCAGCGGGCACTGAGTGTGTCCCTGGCCATCGTCCCTGCTGGGATCACCGAGGGGTGACACAGAGCACCGAGCACCCACGAGCACCGTCCTGCACAGAGGCAGATGTTGCAGCACAGAGGGACATTGGCATCCCCAGCATTAGGGCCTCTTGCTCAGACTTCCTCAGCCCCACCACTGTCCTTGGGACAGCCCAGTATCTTCTCCTTGCTCCCCATGGGGTGCTCAGCTGATGCTCTCCTTGCACCCCAGCCCCATGGCACAGTCCCCCCACAGCTCTTGGAGCAGCCTGCACCCCTCAAGGGCTGACGGCGCTGAGCAGGGTCAGCAGGACCACAGGACGGGGGGGATGTGCTGCGGGATGCAGCGAGCGCCAGCACCAGTAGGTCC
>NW_009942038.1:0-3569 GCF_000696875.1 Nestor notabilis | reverse complement strand
GGCTCTTGTACTTTGCAAAATAAACTACTGAATTTAAATATGATTCTTAAGTACTTAAGGTCAAGTATTGCCAGCTTTTAACCCAAGGTCTTCCTGAACCATGACAATAGATGGCCATTCTTCAAATTATAATAAAAATGATAATAATAATCATGACAATAAATTGCCAGTACTCTGTGCAGAGATTATTTATTGGAATTTTGAGACTAGTCTTATTTTATGGCTGAAATAAAGCAAGGATTAATTTATAGCTCATTTGTATTTTCCCTGTTCAAGTCCATGCTCAACCAATTGTACTACTTCACTGTGGCTCGACGGAAATTTTGCCACTGCCTTAATGTAAACAGAATTCGTGACCGAGAACTTGTTCCTCTCTGGCATTACTCTGATTGTATCAATCTGAAATTGGTGGTATGGATACAGGTATAAAACTGCAGTAACACCCTGGTGAAGCAGGTCCTTAAACCCCTGCATCCATGCAAATTCTGTACACCTCAGTGAACTGAATATTCAGACTGTGTTTATGCTCAGAAAGGCGTAAACACGCCCATAGTTCATTCACATAATGAATGTGATGGGAAAATAATTCTGTGGGGACAAACGTTGTTTGGTTTGTCATGAGACATACTTGACAGTTACTGCTTTGTCCCTTTTGTGCTATTGCAATGCAGTTATAAGATTGTGCCATAAATCTGACAGACTGTTTTGCAAAGTTCGTATCTGCGCTTGCTACCTTTAATATTAATAGGAGAATATCTTTAAAGTGAGTAAATTGAGAAAGTGGCTGAAACTATAGTTTATAAAAGAAGATTAGTGGGTTTAATATGCACTGGAGAGTAAAAGAAAAATCTTATTACTGTATGGAGAAATTACCTCATAAAGAAGCTAATACAGCAGGCTAGGGAGTAATTTTTAACAAGGTTTTTATGATGCACAAGTGTAGGCAAGTTAATGAACTTATCTTTCTAGTTATATTCAGATTGTAACAATGCATTTCTTTTCAGTTCCTGTGCTTTAAAAAGTAAAACACATTTAATCACTTACAATAAAACTAACTCATTAGTTTAATAAATCAAATAAAATCCTATACTGCTCCTGTTGTGGCAGTGCTGCTTAGAAACTAGATCAGGTGAAAACATTTAAGTATAGAACAGAGCAAACTACTATGTTTATTCATTATTGGAATTAAAAGGTGTCACATTGACAGGGAATGTTCATTTTTGGAAAGACCTGCTCTGGTCCCAGTACAGAACTTAGGAAATAAAAGCTAAAATAGGGACTGGGGCCAAGATTTTGTTTTAACAGTTCCACTCTTTGCAAAATAGCCATGTGGTCTTTGACATTCATAAAACAGACATCTGAAGAATGTCACATCCAACAGCAAAGAAACCACAGGGGGGAGTTGGTAAATACAGAATGTCCATCTGTCAGCACCCCAGCATGGCATGCGTAGGTATTGTTTAGGAGGAGCATGTCCACATTTTTCTGTCCAAATGCAAAAGATAGACTGCTGAGTAAAACAGTTCAATCTTTATATTGATTAAAGAGATGTGCTTTCCTACCATACAACAATGACTGTACTTGAAATTAATTCAGCAGCATTCTAAAGGAAAGACTGAAGGTTGTCAGACACTCACTGCAGGTTTTAATACAGATGTCCTAGGACAGAAATAATGTGGACATACCTCAACAATTTGACACTACAATAGGGCATTTCATTGAGAGTTTATCAGAACCTCATCTAGACCACAGTCATGTAAGCCACAGTCATGTTCAATGTTAACATTATTAACAGCTTCCATTGTGTCATGAGACAGGACAACCTTCCCAGAAGCACACTAAAGGGAAAAGAGAAGTGTATTGAGAAAAATTGCTGATCAACTAATTAACACAAATGGATGGGATGGCTGGGTTTCTCATTTGCCAACGAGAACATTCTCCCACATAGATGTGGAAGAACTGTCTGCAAAGAGCAGCAGCAGGAAGCTTTCTGCTATTACAATACCCTGAGTGATGAGCAAGTTGCACACTGCTCAAGGCGTTTTGAGTGTCTCCACACCCTTGTTAAAGGTCACAGTCAACAGTCTTTACTACACTGAACTAATTAATCTAAGAAAGCTTATGGCTGGTGGGAAACTGAGCTGTAATTACCACAATGTATTTACCATGAGGTGGAGAAGTACTGGTTTTCCCAAGTCACATTTTATGATTTGCACACTGCTGAGGAGCAAGTGGATACAGCTAAAATGACTAATTTGCCATCTAGGGTTCACTGGTGTCTTTCTTTGTTTAAAGTAAATAATCTCAAATAGTTATTCTGAGTTAAGGCACATCTATATACCGTAACAAGCACAGATCTGAGTCTGGTTAGAGGAATATATATAGAGATCTATCTACCCATCTGTCTACAAAATCTTTGAAGGGTCTTCTGAAAGAATGTCTGACAGTGATTTTCCTGCTTTCCCCTTTTATGGTAGACTGTTCTCCTCTCTTTTTTGGGGCCCAAGATAACACAATTCTTACTGAGTCCTCCTTTGAATCTTCTCTCTCTACAGGTAATTTTGACTTTGAGGGGAAGAAAGTTCTCACTTCCTTTACTTTTTCCCTCAAGAAATTTTCTTTCTCTGAAAAAATGCTGTGAACTGCTAAAATGTGATATCTAAAAGTATTTACAGGATAAGGAATACTATTTCCATCTTTCTGATTCTAAGATTCATTTTTCTACCTCCCTATCTAGCCTTACCTATGATGTATTTTGATAATACATGTATAAACTTCAGAGCTGAGAATGGCTGTCTAGTATAGATGACCCTGAGCTTAAACTAAAATTCAAGTTGTTCCTGAGTTCCACCAAATTCAAGCCACCTCAGTCATTAAGGCTGGTGTGACCTTGAAGCTGATGTTTGGAGCTGACCTCTCCAGGCAGTTCACACTGCAAGTACTGGATGCCCCTGAAGGGTAGGCTTATATCAAAATGATGTGATTTAATCTAATCACTGTCTTCATGAGAAACAGCCTCTTAAATCACAGTTGAATGGAAACTGAAGTAAGATGCTGGAGGACAAGAATGAGAAGAGGACTGGTTTTTTTGTTCACTGGGGTTCTGACTGTTACCTGACCATAATATCCCAAGCTGATCTCCCTCTCAACTTGTCTTTCAGTGAAAATTTTATATGAAGATGAGATCTCACCACCACCTTCATCTTTTTGTGGTGCATCCGTGCCTTTTATTTCAGCTTGACGAAGACCAGCCTTAGAAATACTTTCTGTTGAGTTAAAAAAGGAAATAAATTATTGGTCATTTTTTTCACAAATAATAATAATAAAATAATAGAATCAAACACTGTGAATGCTATGGATTCAGAGGCTGCTGATTAGCTAAAATGGACTTACAAATATAGAGCCTTGTTCTCAACCAGCTCCTGCATGACTCCTCGTTCTTTGGGTTTGATTGCAAAAATAATTTGGTATTTTGCTGTAAGTATGTACAAAACAAATTTTCTCAGTTTTACAAGAGGAAATCGCCTATATAGATGTATTATTCATTATATTGATTATATTTATTATTA
>NW_009942037.1:0-416 GCF_000696875.1 Nestor notabilis | reverse complement strand
CCTGTCTTTGTATGAGAGTTACTCCAGCCCTCTTATCATCCTTGTAGCCTCTTCTGGAGTTACTCCAACAGCTCCATCCAACATCACTTCACACAACTCATGAAGTGGTGCATTTTTGGTCCAGAAGGGTTTACTGGGGAGAGGAAAAAAAACCTAAACAAACCGAAACCTGGATGACAGAGATGGAAAGTACAGAAGAAGAGGCACCTGGGGTCACTGCTCATGCAGGTATGCCAAGGGGGGCAGTGGAAACTAGGCTTTACTCACTGATGGTCTTGGGTCACCCAGTTTCTCTACGAAACCTTCCTTCCTTAAATGCATTGTTATATTCTGGCAGACATTTCAAACCATTCCTTCCTAATACGCTGCTTTCTAGCACTCGAGGGGTTGCAGCTCCTGGCAGGGAAGAACACAGC
>NW_009942036.1:488-16521 GCF_000696875.1 Nestor notabilis | reverse complement strand
ATGTGCCTCAGCATTCTTTCCAGGAGAATCAACCCATGATCCCATTACGTTCCATCCCGTCACCTCTCTCCCTCTGCTTCTCTGGAATTTTCATTCCCAGCTTTGTTAGAACCAGGAAGCCTGAGGAAGAGTTTCTGCACATGGCCTACTCCTCCTGGCATCCTCAGGCTGCTTTCCATAATGCTGAAACAGCAAGAGTCAGCCCTGTCTACAAGAGGATTAAGACATATTATACAAAGTCATTCGGAAAAAAAAAAGGGAAAAAAAAGTTAAAAGATGCTAAATTTGTTTGGTTTGTTTTTAAAAGCCCAAGTGGTTCCTTGTCTCTATGAAGGCTTCATATGAGGATTGAACAAGCAAACTCAAGGGAGACGGCTATGTTTCAAACAATTACTTTGGACAAAATAAAGCAGCACTAGTACATTGCCCATACTATAAACTATGTTTTTTCAAATGGAACAATCCTTCAATACTGACACTGTCACCTTGGATAAATGATGCTACCCTAACTGAGTAATCAACTGAAACAAATAAAAACAGAGCCTATCACACCAGCAGTTTTTAAATCAGAAATTCCCACTGATCTCAATGGGTCATTCTGCTGAAAACATAATGGGACCAAATATGGGCCAAGGGAAGTACTTAATAACTTTCTCATTTTTCTAATATAGGCAAGGAATCACAGAACAGTTAATTTAAATCCAAGAGAGAAATAGCATACAATTTACAGCTTGATTTCATTATTGATCAGTCAGTAAATGGAATTTATTTATACCCTATTTGATGCAGTTCATAAGAATCCAAGAAAGAAGATTCTCCCCAGTTTACTGCAGCAGTCAACTGAAAGTATTCCTCTTGATTTCAGATGCTCCATATTGGACACAGCACAGTAATACCACAGTGTCAGACTCTCTGAGAGATGTCTTATGGACCACTACAATATTTCACAGGCTTCCTGAGTTTGTATCTGGCTGTTGCAAACACAGCATTTGGATCCTGAAACTTTTAAGTAACTCCCACTCATGAGGTGGAAGGGATAAGCTTATTTTTCCAAATTGCAGAATGTCTCTCTCTAGTAGGAGAAACCATCCAGAATGGCATGCTGCATGGCACAGGGCTACATCTCCTACTGCCACTAATGGCACCTAGCAAAAGAATTTGGGAAACCCCCCCCATTCCTATTTTTTGTGATAATGTAGATTGTTACCAAGTGCTACTCCTTTTTAATATACCTACCCTATCCAAAACCAGCTCGTGTAACATGTTATGTTTTTAAAACTGTCCTTTAGTATGCTTTCTGGCAACTCCTCATTTGGCTAGATTCCAAATGTGTCTCTCCTCTTCCCTCTCCATATAAAGGGTGTAATTTATTCAAGAACAGACACCAAGTGCGATAATGACTTTGCAAATGGATACTGAAATCTTCATGCAGTTTTTCCCCTCCTAAAAACCCAGACACATAGGAATTATAGGGAGCCTGAGTAACTTTGCGGGGGGCAAAAACTTCACACAGTGCATGTTCTGGGTCTGCTGTTTTTGGTGTGCTTGCACTTTAGACAGGTCCTACATATCCAATGAAACATCTTACACAATGACATGAATCAAACAGAATCTGTGGAAGCTGCATGTACTCTGCAATCTTTTGCCTGATTTTGGAGCCCAGCATGGTCATTAACAAGATTAAATTCTTTGTTCTTTCAGTCCTCACTCCCTCATTTTTATCTTTAGAGCAAGCATTTTCATGACACAGGGGCAACATTCCCTCTGGTTAGTCTGGGTCTTTAGTCAAAGTCAGTCTAGCTAGCTCACATCTACATTCAATAGACAAATGCAGTAGAGTCATAAACTTTGTCTTACTAATATTTAAACAGTTTCAGAGCAGATAAAGTGAAGTCAAGCTACAAGGCTTTCAAAGGTATTTTGAGTTTAAAACAGGATTTCAACTACGT
Source organism: Nestor notabilis (assembly GCF_000696875.1). Taxonomy (NCBI): domain Eukaryota; kingdom Metazoa; phylum Chordata; class Aves; order Psittaciformes; family Psittacidae; genus Nestor; species Nestor notabilis. The sequence goes on along the minus strand of NW_009942036.1, from coordinate 14,572 downwards.
AGGCACAGATTCTTCTCAGCTACAGTTCTATTGCATGCGGCATACATTACAAGGCTTAAGAGATGATGTTGCTTACTTGTAATATCAACCTCAGCATTTGCAAGTGGAGGCAGGTTAGGTGAGGAAAAGGCATTGAAACTCGCAGCATCCACCTTAGTCACCCTATTTCCCCTGTACAGTTTATTATAAAAATACAGGCACACCTGCAAGACAAGTAAAGAAACAGGTCTATGAATAAGCCAGTAATTAAAAGATTCAGTAGATAAATACTGAAGTTCATCCTTTATAAAGTGTTTTCTAAATCTTTAAAGCAACTCAGAGGCTTGTAGATGTTTACAACTCTTACCCTTTCAAAAAGAGTTGGCACATCTGTCACACATTGGTTTAAGAATTTAAGAACAAAACAAGTTAAGAGCTAACTAGTTTCGTAACCGTCTCATGAGGCATAGTCTAGGAGACAGCAAATGTGCCTGAGTCCACTTCAGAGACAGAAGAAAGAAGCAGTGTGGACTTTTAAAGAAGTTCATCAGTTATATCTAAATTCAGAGTGCAAAACCTTAACAAAGGCCTGGTGAAAAAAAGGATAACTTTCAAAAGAGTTACCACACATAAACAGATTCCTTCTCAAGACTCTTTAAGTCTGTCAATTGAAATTTGCAGGAAAAGAGATACCTCAAAGTTACTAATTATGAAGATCTTGGACAGTCAGCTATTGCTATTGTCTTACAAGAACTGGCTTTGAGAGTGTGGCAAAAACGAAATGAGGTGTAGCCTGACTAGTTTTCTGATTCTGGACTGTGCAGTACCAGCATCTTTAAAGGCAGAGTGCTGAGACCATGAAGGTACTTCCATGTACAGTAGGTATATCATCCTCGACACTTCAGAAACTAGAGCTAAAAGACATTCCTACCAGTTCTAGAGCAACTTTAGAACTTCAGAGTAACTTTCAGTCTAAAACATGACTTACAAGTGTTTCAGATCCTACATATTTGCAAGGAAACCTCTGATTTCAAGTCTGCTGCAAGCTGCATTTCAGACTTGACAGTCTTGTCTTCACAGAGCGTATATGGGCAAAATGGGATGTAACTCCTGAGAAAATGGCATGTGCTTTGCCATGGAAATGCCTGTAACCTCAGCAGAACCCATTTATCTTCCTGTTTAAGTGCAATTCCTTACTGCCTACCAGATATTTTGAGTATTTAAGTATGTATCCTGCTAAAGGGAGAAAACCAGCTTCTGAGACCGTCTTCACAGGCAAACAAACCTCAGGAATCACAAACTGCCCAGCAAACAGCAATGCCCCCAGAAGGTTGGCTCGGCCGTCATTCTGCAACTCGTATATGGGCACCTGAAGAGCAGAGACTGAAATTACACCCTGTCCCTTATGTAAAGCCTACACAGCAGAAAAAAAGAGTCCAACTTATGCAATACAAATACATGAATAATTTATGTATCAATGATTTATGACAAAGTTTCCTTCTTAATCCAAAGTATTTTAGACTGCAGCAGATGGTAGGATTTCCCTGTGCTTAACAGACTTCTATAATTTAAGTGCTTAAAAGCTAATATAGAGATGATTCTAGTGTGATTAAGCAGATTAAAAGACTGATTCAGAGAAAATATAAAAAATAGAAAGCAGGCATAGTTAATGTGACTGAGCATGGGAGAAATGATTGTATTGAGAAAAAGCAACAGTCCCAGATCATACAGAACTGCCACTACAGGCTTCACAACAGCTCTCTTGCACCATCTTTCCACATAGTATTGAAAAACTGAGCCAGCAGGTTGTTACTGACAGAAGAGGACAAGATTAAAAACAGAAATTTATTCTGCTGAGTGACGACTTCCACGTCTTTTCGGATTGTCTCTTTATTAACAGGAGCCAGAGCTCCTTTCAGCAATGAAAAAAAAAATCACATGCTCCATTGCAAGATCATATGTCAGGCAGATCTACAAACAGTAAACCCAAAAAGAAAGTAAAACCTTGAATATAATGTGTCACAACTAGACTGCCCCACGCCAAGACAGTAAGTGGGAGCCTACTCCTTCCTAGACTTTTGTATTTTGACTTCAAATAGACCACATGTGAAAGGGAAGTTATGAGATGGGGAGGGCAATTTTACAGTGCGATGTTTCATCTCTCCTTTATGATTAGAGCTGTATTTTACACTCAAGCAAGCTATTCTAGTAAGACAACCCCTCCCCCTCAGACAATATGCAAAAGGCTGATCTCCAGCTACGAGTATGAAAATTAAGAAATATGGTCTTCAGAGGAAAGGAAACAGACCATGTTTGATGGAACAGAAATGATCGAAAATGTATCTAATGCTTAGGGATTATTAAAAAAATCATAAAGAATGCAAGATAAAAACTGCTGAAGTAAGAAATAATCAGCTTCAGGGTTTTAAAAGAAAAGAAAGACAGCTAACAACCAGCAGCCACCTGAGGCTGGAAAGATTCTTCTCATAAACCGATTAATACACAATGGCCAATGACAGCCTCTTATATCTTTCTCTGAAGCATCTGGCTCCAGCCATAATGAACTACTGGTCTGATTTGGTACCGAGTTGTAAAGTCATTAACGATAAAATTATGGGGCAGATCCTCAGCTGGTGAGCCTGTCAATTCTCAGTAATTTCTATCAGCACTGTGACCATTCACCCTGGCCAGAGGCCTGCCCTGCACTACTAAACTGTACAGTGATAATCAGGATACTACCTAGTTTTGCATATAAAAATCAAAAACAAGGCTTCTGACTTCACCTTCAAATTATGTCCATTACCTGAGATCCTGTCAGAACAATAGTTTTACCCAGATTCTCACACATGAAGGATAAGGCTGAAGCTGTATATGCCATCGTATCAGTGCCATGAAGGATCACAAAACCATCATACTTTTCATAGTGTTCCTGGAGATTGAGAGACAGTTTTCACATTGTTAGAGCAGTGCTTTGGCATCAGCAAGTGAAGTACATACTGCATTACTTCCACGGATATGAGCAACAGCATAATACTTTAAAGGGTACTACACACATAATTCCTCCTAAAGTTATCTTGTTTTCAGTTTAAATGCAATTAAGGGTTAATAGGACACTAAGCACTAGAGCCAGCAATTCTAATTATGGAACAGTCAAAGGGTTTCTTCTATGTATACATATTAATGCAGCATTTTTAAACCAGAAGACTGCTAATTAAGGAAAGCTTAGCAATGGCTTTAAACACGAATGTTAACATATGCAAATTAGTCGTATAGTCTGATTCCTTGTTGCTGCTTTTACTTTAGGGATTACACCATTTACAGGAACAGATTAGGCAAACCAAGGCTATCATAGAAATATAGAAAACCCAGTCCATTTAATCCGGGTGGCAGACAGGCAAACTGCCAGTGTAAGAGTGCCCTCTTCTGTTAAAAAGTCATCCTTTCTGCAGCAGTACGTGACCAGCAATAAGGGATGAAGAGGCTTTTGTTGTTCGTTAATGTACATAAACTTGCTGGGTTTTGGGAAGTCCCTTAGACTATCAGGCAAGTGCAGATGCAAAAAGGAATTTTATAACAACTTTGATCTACATACAGTTGCACACAGGAGGTTTTTTTTAATGCAAAGCCATAAATCACACAGCTCATCCTGTTAGAATAAAGTCATCTGCTGGCTTGTGAAAGAAAAAATAATTGGTTCCTCAATTTTAAGAGTGATGCACGTGGTAAGCACTGTAGTGAGAGACACTGACATCTCTGATGTAATTTAGTAACACGGAAAGGATTACATAGAAGTCTAAGCAGATCCATGAAGTGCCAGTGTGGGGCAAAAATGGGTGTGCCATAGAATTAAACATTATTTCTTTTTAATTACACTTCTTATGCTATAGTAGGCACACAGGCATCTCCTGAATCTCAGGCATCTCCTGATAATAAGGTCACCTCCAAACTCACCTGCAGATTTCTACTTGTCCTTTTGCTATTTCTTCACTATTACTCATGCCCACATGTTGTTACCTACTGGAAGTTTCAGGGGATTTCTGCTTATCTCTGACAAGTTAGCCAGCTGAACAACAGCCAGTGTTGCAAGATCTTTCCTTAGTGCGAAGTATAGCATGATGCAAAAAGCATGCTATACTTATCCAACAATACAGTAACAAGTAAGTAAGTTTCAAGAAGGCCTAAGATCACAGAAATAGCAACTTGTCCTCTTTAACTCGATCAGTATGCTCACGAATATTTTCAGCCTTATGAACTTTGTTAGATGTGAAAGAACATAGCCTGGTTTAAGCTTCATAATGTAAAAGATCAGGCTGGCAATTAAGGAGATATCCCACAGAAACACCTTAGGATGTCACAGCTGAACAGTCATCAGCACAAAGCACAAAGCTCTGCTAAGTATGTGTCCAAGATGAATGTGAAGTAGAAGTGTCTATACATGAGGTGGACAGTTGAAGAAGTTTGGGGTTTTTTTCTTTTCTCAGCACGTTTCATTTGGATTACACAAACTGGATATTTCTATTTACAGAAGCTGCATTCCATGTACAAGAAAGAAACACTTTCTCTGTAATAAAACTAATATGCCATTAAACAATAAAGGTAAATTCTCTCCTGTTCAGCATGGGATTGCCACCTCCCACTCTTGGCCCTGGGCATTTCCTAGCTGCACCCCTGCTCAATCCTAAAGGCGTTCCACCTATATACCAGTACCGTCTCTTCTCTGCCCTGGCAAGATGCATTCAACAAGAGAAGCATCATCCCCAGTTCAGTGGTTCTAGGATTAGAGGACCTAAGGGTGAAAGACTCTTCCCTGAATCTTCAGCGTCATTCCCTGCATTATTACACTATTCGCATGCATTGCTACAGCGTGGCTGAAGAAGGAAATTTACACTTTCCTTTTGGAGGAAAAAGGAAAACCCACTATCACAGAGTGAGCAGGAGTGAAAGAGCAGTATCTTAATAGGCCCACAGTTATTTATTTCTAACAGCTACATATGAATTCCTGGTGTGAAGTATTTTAAATGTTTCACATTTCTACTTTCTTAAAAGCACACAACTAAGCTCAGACACGGGGACAGAAGCAGAGAAATGCTGGGCTTTTTACACTAGAGAAGAATGGAATGAATTTATCTATACATGCAGAAATATCTAGGGCTTTAAACACTTCCCAGTGTGGGAAACCTAACCATGATAGCATTTTTAGTACTGGCTGCAAAGCCAAAGCTAGTCAAGTCCATCTGTGTCCAGCATAAGAAAGGCATAAAGACATGAAATTATTTCCTACATAAATACCCAACTAGTAAGCTATTTGAACACTGAAATGATGTGTAACTAAACCACCTTCAGTTAAGTCACCTACACGTCAGGATTTTATTCAACGTTTTTGGACAGTGAATTTGAATCAATGTTTTAGAGCATCTCAATCTACATATTACATACTTTATTTAATCATAGCTGCAGTTTTCCTGTTTATATCACTTTATTCATGAACTATTTTAAATGAGTTTGCCACATTTTCAAAAGAAAAAAATCATAATTGGCAGACCTTGCAAGCACAGTACTTGTTATTTTGCAAGTAACTAAGCAAGAAACATAACATTTGCATTTTAAATAAACAAATATATATATATGTATAGCACTAGTGAATTGTTTTCTCTTGCTAAGTATACTTGATAAACTGACGGTTCTGTTTAAGCAATAAATGAATTATTATCCCTCACCATAGTACCTCAAGTTTCTTTGCAATTTTGGCCCAGTCCTCTGGAGTCATGTTGGAAGAATCAAGCAGTGGTGAGAGCTCCAGGATTGTGTAAAAAATTCTTTTATTTTGCTTAGAGACACTACGAAGAAAGAGAATTAGAAAAAGAAAAAAAAAAAGTAATTATTAGAGCTCATATCAGCTCATCGCTTCTCATTTTTCTTTGAATCAGTAGTTTTCACCCTTTTCTTCCCCATCCCCCAAGTGTATGGCAAAAAAAATGGTCTTAAATTTGTAACATTAAGTTCCAAGCTTATAAGTTCATGGCTTGATGTGGTTTAAAGCATAAATCCTTAAATTTAATTTAATAATAAATATAATTTGGGAGGTGGAGAGGGGCTGGCAAAACTAAAGACAGAAAAGAAGAACCCAGACTTCCTTTAAGTTTGGAACTGAGTTCTAACAAAAGTTGATAAAAAGCCCTAAGGTTTAAAAATGCTTCATAAGCTACTGAGAGGAATCTTTAAAGCTCCCAAGGTTTACAGGGGGTCCACAGGAGAGTTGCAACAACTTTCTGATCCTTTGATAAATATAAATAGATAACATTTCCTGACATAAAGGGTATCTTTTCTTAAGAGTCTTATGACTGGAATTAATGTTTGTGGCCTTTAGAAGATCCACTCTTCTCAGCTTCTCTGACCTCAGATTTCAGAAAAAGCTCTCTTAGTTGGTTAAGATCTTCAAGTAAACTGTTGCCTTTGCTAGTAATAGGCTAACTCTGTAAAACCCCAGTCCCAGCCTATTAGGCCTGTTGTCACCTTGTTATTAAAGTTTGCTATATGGTACTAGCTGTCTCTTGTTATGATGTGGAGTTTAAGCATGTGATAATAGAAAAGATATTAAAATACTGGCATAGGTGTGGAATACAGGCCTCAGGCCACTATAAACAACTCACTGGCCATCAGTTATTGGCCACAAGTGCAACCTTGACAGCTGGGAAAATATTGCTCTAAGTAGAATAAAAACAAGACAAAGGAACTATGCAAGGGAAAACAAAACAAAACCAAACCGAAACAAAAAAAACCCAACCAAAACAAAACCGAATAGTCAAGCAACAGGATAAAGTATCTGTAGGGCTGAGGAATCTAACACTTTCAAACCTCACGCAGTGTGTTGCCCAGCAGATGGAGAACAAAGATTAAAGAGTGTCTAGACACTCAACTTACAAAAGTACATGATCCCGTTTGGAGGAGACTTATCAAAGGTGATGATGGCTATCGAATCACAGTGGGATTGTCCCAGCTTTAAGCACATTGTCTGTTCTTCCTGCCTATAGGGACCATAGGTCTCCCTTTCTCCACCTGGCTATCTCAAGAAATCTGACTCTCCAAAGACCTTTGATTTGCCAGCCAAATGGACTGCATACAGAGCATGTGTTTTACCCCACAAACATGTTCAAGTCTCCACATTTACTTTATAACCTCTCAGAATAAAGTCAAGTACATTAAAATTCAACTTGGCAGTTAAGATTTGGCGTAATAAAAACCCCTTACTATTACTATTTTCTGCTACCTTTCTGAAACTTGCAAGAGGATAGAGTCAACCATTTTCACCCATTCCTATGTTACTTGCAATGTGTTATTTAGCAATGCAGCGGCCAATGAACAGCTAACAAAGAACTGCTAGCAGGCCAGCTCTGCCCTTCCTACTTGCTCTTCCAGGCAGAGCCATCTGGAGCATGTTTAACAGGATCACCTGCCTTGTTGGACATCACATTCACACATACTAAGAGTAACTTTGGAAGTCAGTTGAAAATCTGTGAAAAGAAAGCTCCCCTGAGGATGTGCCATTTAAATAAAACACAACATACTGACACCAGAGACCAATGCAGTCTACGACTCTTGACGCCTCTCTATAAAAAGACATCATATTGTTCCTCTTAGATCAAGGTCATCACACAGATATACAAAGTTCACAAAATACTCCTATTTTCTCTCCTCAGAAACTCACAATGTTTCTCAACTGCCTAGTTAAAATATCACTCGGCTAGCACAAAAGAGAAAACGGCAAATCGCCATGACCAGCCTCCAGAAACTGCACTCAGCAGTGTCAAAAAAACAAGACAAGATTGGTTTTCAAACCTCAGGTTTTGATGGGAATGATTGTTCTAAGCTTTTAAGTTCTTTATGGAAAAGAGGCACTAGAACTATATTTAGGATTCAAATGGGTGTTTTATTGTAGTTTTGTTATATTTCAAATCCCTTATTTAAAAGTTACTCAGTTATAAACACTGTACTTTAAAAGCTCCATTTTTCTTAGAATTACCATCATATTTAACACAAACTGCATGTTCATATCAATACTATTCCACCAGCAGTCCATTTCTTTCCCCTTTACCCTTTTTCTTGCCATCTGCCTTTTAAGTGGGTAGTTCTAAAAGCTTTATGCAGAGACCTCAATACAAAATAGAAAGAAATTAATAAACCTTACAATTTCTTTGTATGTCCTGATTTTCTCCTTAAAGATTAAAGAATATCCATTTTTACTCTTATAGCAAAACAGCTATAGATCCATTTATATTGGAATGACTGTGTAAAATCATCCTTTGTGCAAAGTCAACATGTTTACAGGGGTACAGTCATTCAGCACAGCCAGGGAATATCTCAAATTAGCATACTGTACTGCCTTCTAAATAAAACTTACAAGCTTATTAATCATTGCCCAACAGTTAAGAAGCAATGCAGATTAATTGTAAGCCTATCACTTATTATCATAATGTTGCATAAATTTGTAAAAGACAATCAGCTTTTAGGCTTTTTAAAAACAGGAGGCCTGCAGTATTAAAGCATGAGGCCTATTCACAGATGCACTAATTAGATGCTACTTTTTCAGATGTATGCTGAAGGTAATTCACACAGAGCTCTCTATACTGTTTTCTTAGTTTCTATAGAATGTTTGTATGTTTGCACAGTAGCAAATTAATACCCAATACAAGAAAAAAAAATACAGTACTAAGCTACCAAAATGGTTACTTGTTGCCTAATAAAGAAGTGATTTCTCAAACAGTTATAAGACACTTCACTGCAAATATATCGAAACACATACGATAGGCTTTTTCCTTTTAAGTAAATATAAGTATTTTTGCTAACCTCATAATGGATTCTTCACATTTAATGTTTGGTGACGTAATTATTTGACAATTAATAAAATACTTCCTACCACTCCCACTCCCCAGTGAACACGTACTTACGGGAGCACCAGTGTGTTCTCTGGAAATTCATGGAAGCTGTTCAGTTTTGTTTCCTGAGCATATGCCTCATCATGCAGCATTGGCATTGTTTTCAAGCTGCTTACTAATTTATTTGCCTCAGGAGCAAGTCCTTGAAAACAAAGAATAAAAGAAGTAAATAATGGTGCAGGGATGGAAGGAAGGAAGTGGCACAGTAAGAAGGGAAGAAGTCAGGTTACACAGCTGTTTGCCCATCGTTTCAAATTAAATAGTCTGTCGCCAGTTTAAGAACATGAAAACCAAATATAACCAAGAAATCTCTGTGCAGTTACTCTTTTCTTGACTTGAATAAATCCATCCTTTATTTAAGAGAAATAATGTTACCAATCTCCTCCATTTAAAATACTTATGTTCTGCTTGGTTTTAATTGTTGCTTTTGTGCAAATACCAATCATCAGTATGGGCAGGAAGCCAATTTTTGCAACTGTAGCAAAAAGCTACCATTCTCTTTTATATGTGCCACAACTATTCTCTACCCATAGCAGCAGAAGTGGCAGAAGACTTACAAAACACTGAGCATTACTTTGTACTATCAAGTTGTGATACTTAAACTTCTTAGCCTACTGCAGTATTGGCACAAACAGCAAAGTAGTAGTATGACTACATTGAAAGGTTGCATGTTATGTCTATCAATGGCAATAGCATCTCCAGAGAGAAAAAATTTGAGAAATCTAAATCAAGCCCCACAGTAGGTGTTGAGCATTGATAGATACAAAGATCTGTATGTAGAAATAGAGAAACATCAGCTTCCCAGAGTTTTAACTAAGTGCTCTAATCACTCTCTCTTGAATAAGTTCTTTCCACTAGTGGGTTTATAACTGAACATCTCAATTGACAAGAGGTAGAGAATGTGCATAAGCTGCTGAATAGAAAAAGTAAAATATGTGGTTGCATCTTAAACTCTGTTCACCCTCTCCCTGCTCATGACAGTGTCTTCCTCTGTGTCAGGGGCCCTAATTTTTAGGCCTAATTTTGTAAGTCTTCTGCCCCTTAAACTAGCCTAACAACATTTAGCGTTTGACGGATCTGCAAGTGTCCTGGGTACAATCAGGTATTTCAAAAGGAATCTGCATGCCATTCTCTTTGCCAAAAAGGCACCTACATTTTTCATGTTACAATCCTCATCATCATAGAAGTGAGTTCACTTGTGAACCTAACTTGCATCCCATCTCCCAGTACCCTGTTTCAGGAATGGCAGCAACAGTCCTGGCGTCCAGAGTCGGAAGCTGCTCTGGTTTTCTTAAATTCGACTTTTTGGGATGTTTTTCATTCAAGGAACTTCCATCAGAGGCACTTCCTTCTTGACTTCAAGATTCTACTGGCATTACTGTCCAGTTCAGTTTAATTGCAGTGAATGTGTTTTATACCACCTGTTCACATGGCAAACAAACTCTCAAACCACATCATTCTACTCCTGCTAGTTTTAGTTGTTCCCAGTTTGAAGCCAGGTAATCCTCTCCTTCTTCATCACTCTTCTGTTTGTTTTGAACATGATTCTCATCCAAGCTAGCATCTTTCTTAATATTTTTTGCTTCACCTTCAAACAGTAAATACTCCAGTATTTTCAGTAGTATTTCTATCTTTTTCCATTTACCCATTTACTTTCCAAACTGTCAGAAAAATCCTTAAGAACTCCCTAATCTCCTTCCTGGCTTGCCTTAAATGAAGTACCAGGCCTCTTTGTAGCCAACTTTCTCACAGGATGGCAACAGCATTTGAGTGGATTTGCTTGGATTCCTGCCGGAATACTTTGTTTTACAAAATACACTTAACATGCTTTCAAGCTTTGGTTGTTCCATTCATTCAGCTATAATCCCTGCTTTTCCTACTAAGGATGTTCCTAGCTTAGTCATAAATGGCCACTTCTGCTGTTCTTGGGCACAGAGTCATTTTGGCTCTGAAATTCAGTCCACTTTCAAGTGTTTTCTGGCTATTTTCTGATTATTCTTGTTTGGCCAATGCTCATCTTGCTCTGAATATTGACAATGGATTAGATTGTTTACTTTTTGTACCTGCTCCAGGAACCAGAGAGCTGATGTAGGTTAATATTTTTAAATCCCTTCTGTATAAATAGCAGATCCTCATCTCTTAATCACAAATCTATCAGGATTTTTCTGTAATTGCTTCCACTGAACTTAAACCTTTTTTTCAAGACATTCTGCAGAATGTTGCCTACTTGCAACCTATGCAGTCCCCTAAACACATCCATGCATTTCTGCTTTACAGCTTCAAGAAGCAAACATGAGGGAATTCGAGTGCCACTGTTTTAAGAATACTTTATTATGCATGGAAAACGTTTTTTTGTGAGCCAAGCTGTTAACCAAGTATTTGAAGCAACTTCATCCCTGCAGAGAAGAGGCAGGCTGTGCTACTTGTCCAAACAACTCTCATCAACTTATGTCCTCTCCCACTTTAGCTGGCCAATCCCAGCATCACAAAGCAATGGACAAAGGCAGAACTGCAAACAAGCAACTGTGACTGAAGAGAACAAGGATGGTTCTGTCTTATCTTCAGTCAAGGATTCCGCTTTTCACCCTGGTGCCATAGTTACAGGTACGGTAGTTAGAGTTACTTGCCAACTGAGATAGCCTATAATCCGTGCTGCAGCAGAGAAGAGGGAGATGAATAAAGTCTGATGCAGCTGTGTCAGTGGGGATCTGCAGCAGTGAAACCACAGCCACTGGGGAGAAGGACCATAACATACATCATCCCAAATCCTAACAAACTCTCCACGCTAAGGAATACAAAGAACTTCACTAAACCAGTTTTTAGGATTATTAATACACGTGGCACACACAGCTATAACGCCAGATCCCAAAAGTAACAACTATATTTTGCAAAGGCAGAGAAACAGAAAGTGTTCTCCAAAATACTGATTTCTGTGGCTGCAGTACTTTGAGCTTTCAGAAAGGTGAATAGGTTTCAAACCGAAAAAGGTTTGGAGTACAGCAGTCAGTCCTTTGACAGTTTAGTATGCCTAGAAAAGACACATAATTAACTAAGTTACCCAGGCAGACTCTATTCCCAGATAAGTAATCTTTCTATTGGATTTAGCTTAGTTATACCTGTATTTGTTGGGTGTTCTTTCTCTTAATATTTCAGGTTAAATCTTCCTAAAGGCACCAGCCAGGAGAATGTAAACGCAAACAAGATTAGTATCACAGTAACCTCACTAAGGAGTGCAGTAAGATTGTCTTTCTGAAATGAGCTACCAATAAGCCAATAGAGGCTGCTATAGGAGGAAATCAGTCACAGGAAGTGGAAGGAAGAAATTCAAAAAATGCACTGAAATGGCTTATTTGACAGCAAAACCATGAATACTTAGAAAGTCTGCAACTGAGTCTCATTGTCACGCAACTCGCAAACAGAAACAGGCTATCCATCCTTTGAAAATTACTCCACAGTAACCTGTAGGTGTGCACAAAGTCCAACATGTCCAAGACATGCTGGAATGGCCACATGTGCACAGGTCAACCGCAGAACCTCTGTGGGAGGTTTACAACCAGGTATCATGATGACTATCACTCCATACACGCACAGTGAGCCGAGGGAATGTGATTGTATCCATCTTGCACATGGGGGCAGTTCTGCACAGGAACATATTCCTTGCAGAACGCATTAGGTCTCTCAAAACTCGTATTTTAAGAAGGAAACCATCTTCTCCCAGAAACTGGAAAGGCCATGAAAAAGCTTTTAAGCCTAGACAGAAATTAGTTAGGTAGAAACCTAGCTTGATCTCTTCACTTTGAGCAGTTGCTGCTATGAATGGTTTCATGCAGCAAAAAGAAGCTACTTCCATTCACCTTGCTTGAAATAAAACACTTGGTATGGTTGTAAACAGGCATTTTCTATCCATTAATTAGTAAAAGAAATGAGCATCTATTGTTCTTTCCTTTGAAACACGCTGCCTTTCCTTTCACCAGCTTCTATCTGCACGCTAAAGACTGCCAAATGTTCTGAAAGAAGTACCCTGGCTGCTGGGCTGCTAGGTCTGTGCATGAAAAGCAGGCTGAAACTGTTACCAGGATGTAGCAATTCATCATCATTGGATCATAACTACTAGATTGTTTGCACATGCTTTAATGATTGACACTTATTAGGCAAAAGAAAATAAAAATAGTTAATTTATAAAAGAATGAGACACGTGATTTTAATTTATTTGTTTTGAAAGTGTTTAGGAAGCTGAGTCAGTAGAAGTAGGAAATTATTTTAGTATAAACAATGCAGACAGAGAGGAAAGTCACCACGTCACCTGAAATACAGCCTTTTTTTTTTTTCATCAATAACTTTGATAAACACAAGGATGACAGCCATTAAAACCAAAGCAGAACCACCCCTTAAAGCATCTTCCCTACAATAATAACAACCAGCCAGCCACTGCCTTCTGAGAATGAAGGATATGTATTGGGGGGGGGGAGGGGAACCCTAAAAAACTAGTCTAGGAAGCTCTGAGGCAAAGCACTTTGTGTATTTCAGGCAGGGGCTTGAAATTCTGTAGCAGGGAACACAAGTACCTGTGCTTCTGAACCTAAACAGACTCAGGCTCTTGAAGCCCTGGGATGCTCTGCTGCCTCTCAAGTGAAGGAAGAAGGAAAGTGAATAGATGTTCATTGAAATTGGACAGCTTCCCTCCCCCCTCTTCCCTTTAGACCAACACTGGCAAACACATAGCCCTGCAGCAAGTGAGACCTGGCCAAAATCCATTCCTTTTTCCAGATATGTTAGCTAGCTAATGCTTCTGGCATCCCTCAGGATGCATCCCTACTGAGTGAGGGCCTCATGGTGCCCAGGTGCCACTCCAACTAGCTTCTGGAATAGGGACCTGAAGGGGTGTTAGGTGAATTTAGGCACCTATCTGCAAACATTTAGTTTTAGGGGCACCTGTAAACACAGCATACACCTGTAAGTATACCCAAGAAGCTTCTGTGTAAAATGCAGGCAGCATACTGAGACTTCAACATTTTTCAGCTGGTGGGAGGAGGTTTGGCATGTCCAGCCTTTTACCAACGCAAGTCTCACCCTCCCTTAGTAAAGCAGAACTCCTCAATTGATTTCTTGAAGGAAGGCAAGAGCTGTTAGGAGAGCAGCAGCCTGCCCAGAGGCAGGTGAGCACAGATGCTG
>NW_009942036.1:0-458 GCF_000696875.1 Nestor notabilis | reverse complement strand
TGCCACTCTTGCATCAGCTCTGCCTGTCAGGTCACCACTTGAAAATCGTTGACACGGCCACCACCTCCCACAGCCCATGCTCTTCCCAGTGGGAACGCGAGGCACGTGATCTTTTAGGGCTAAAAAAAGACCGCATGACCGGTACGATTAAGCCGGTTTCATTTTCAGTGCATAGAGGGGAGAACTCATGCTTCAGAAAACACGTTGTCCTCTGCCGAAACCTGCTTTAACTAGCTGTGAGGCTCACTTGTCGGAAGGATGTCTATCAACTAAGCCACCGAAATAACCCGCTGGTACGAACAGAGGATTAGAAGTTGGCACACACCCTTCTGGCGTAGCTCGTACCAGTTACGAGAAACCCGGGGATGCTGAACCACAAACCGCGCCAGGGAGAGCGGCCACAAAGCAGGGCTGTTAACCTAAAGAAGCGCCAGCCTCGGCCTCAGCCAAGCGGCGCA
>NW_009942035.1:0-2510 GCF_000696875.1 Nestor notabilis | reverse complement strand
GGAAGGGGGGAAGGGTGTGGAATAGAGAAATAATATCCATATATATGGTATGGGACGAGGGATGGTGGATAATGACATAGTGATCTCCAAAGAGAGAACCCATGCAGAAGGAATGTGCTCTATCACCTCAGCTCATAGGCTTATATCATAGATTCCATTTTGATAAGCAGCTTAAGTTAAAACAACTGGATTCATATTAAAGCAGCTGAGATGTAGACAGATGTTCCCTACTGCTAACTTGCTTTCATGAACAGACTGAGAGTACTGACACTTTGAATTACCACAGCAAGTTTCCTAAAGTTTGTTTCTCAAAATTCTTTTTTGTTCTTAAAGAAATTCCTTTCATTTTCAATTATAACTAACTTCAAACTAAGATTATAACAACTTTACTCAAGTTGTCATCTCCCCAGTCTAGACCAATAGAAGTGGAAAAAAATTGAGGAACTATCGCTAACAAACATATTTTGTCCCTAACAAACTATGATGCTCTAGGTAATTTATAGAGGTAGGAACTAAGAACTCCTCCTGATCTCATGAAGCTGCAGTATTCAAGGATGCTTTTGTGTGGATCTGTCATCTTTCAATGTCAGAAACAGGTCAGATTTCTTCCTTTCCTCCCAAGCAGAGACAACAGATACTCTTTAAATATTTATATTGTTATACAAGAGCACCTGAGAATAGGTCTCCACAGGACAGCTTAATGTAAGAAGAACAGAGTTCCTAAAAAGGAGAGCAAGACGATTACAACTATTACATGTATTAAAATCAGTCTCTGAAGAATAAAAAAAAAAAAACGCCAAAACCCACATGCGGTGTATGGTGCCTCAACCCACAGCCACTACCAACAAAGCTAACTTTGAGAACAGCTACACAAGCTAGCTCTGCTGAAAAGCAAAATGTAACAGCTCAATGAACAATGCACTGACAAAAACATAACACTTTCAGTGCCTAAGCATCATCACAGAACAACACTATACAGATTTTCTGTCTTTGTAAATTGTGACAAAATTGCTCTAAAGCACATATATGGCCCATACCATTCAAATGGGACTCATAACATGAAGAAAACTTTAATAAAGACTGAAGAGCAGAGAATGCCTATGTCAAAGCAGAGGAATCTTGTCTAAAAATGAAACCCTAAAGTGGGATGGGTGGGAGGTGACAAGTAAGATAAAAGATTTCCAAAACATGCCACTGTAGGAGGAAAGAGCATTCAATACAGCTGAGAAAATTATGGCAGGGAGGCAAATCACATGGTGTTATGTGATTTTAGAGAGACTTGATCTTTGAAATATGTATGGAATACGTTACATGTATTTCATATGTTGCATCAACAACATTCAGAAGTTGTTCCAGATATAATATCAGTCAGCTTAAATTCTATATGCTTGTTGAGGTGAAGCAAAACCAACATGCCCACAAGCTCACAAAGAGCTTGTGGTATAAATGGTATACTGGTTAAGCCAGTATACCATTTAGGCAGCAGGTCAGCACAAGCATCAAGGACTAAGAACGTCAAAGACCCCATTTTCAGGTAAGAGAACAGAAGAATTGTACTAGGAGACCGAGAAAAACATGACAGATAACTGCATTAACTCGTAACACTCTAGATTAAGATCAGCATCTTACATATACTTAGCAACCCATATGTTATGTGATCTAAAATACTGGGTATCAGCAAGACCAACATCCAAAGACATCTGATGAATAAGTTTACCCACTTCCATATCAAAGTTGAAAACAAGCACCTTTTACACATTTCACTGCCAGAGTTCACATAACATATTCTGCCTTTGGTAGAACCTTTTACAGTAGATTTTTTTCAGTCACATCAAGCTTTCACTTTCTTTAAAGCATAATTAAACAAACCATTGCAGGCTAACCCTCCTCATGAAGCTTAACTATTTAACTTTCTACTATGATGTTCCTTGCCTGTCTTGTTTAAATTCTAGTCATAAGAACGCAGTATTTTAGCCATATTGCATTATATTTTGAACAGCAAACCAAGTCATTGAGCAGCAAAGGCGGCACATTCAGCAAAAATCTTTAACACCATTCTCTCTGCCAAAATTGCAGGGTGGTCAACAGGTGCATAAAGTGCAAATGAAAAGACTGAAGCATACAAGTGTCTGTGAGAAGCAGCTCTAGGACCACCAGTTCTTGTGTAAAGAAAAGTTACTATGAGACTAGCAGTTCAAGTGAGTTTCTGCACTTGAACCAGCCACGTTCCTCCCCCTCCCTCTGCTTCCCAAAAAGAGGCAGCCCTAAAATCCAGTCTTTGGTTCAGGCATGTTTCCTATGCTTGTCTCTTCCACTATGGGAGTATGCCTTTTGTTCGGTAAAATCCGTATTTCCGAGAAAAACTCCTCCCTGTTGCTTAAAGTCTCCCACGCAAGCTGCCAGCCACCCACAGCCCCAGGCTGCCACTGCGGACACACACCGATGTGTTTTATACAGCGAGACCGGAGCGTCCAGCCATGGCTTAGTGCGGACGCTCCCCTGAGGCGCAG
>NW_009942034.1:0-7094 GCF_000696875.1 Nestor notabilis | reverse complement strand
ACCTCACAAACATGTCCAGGTCCCTCTGGATAGCATCTCCCCTCCAGCGTATCAACCAAGCCACACAGCTTGGTGTGGTTGGCAAACTTGCTGAGGGCGCACTCAATCCCACTGTCCATGTCACCAACAAAGATGGTGAACAAGACAGGTCCCAGCACCGATCCCTGAGGGTCACCACTCGTTACTGCTTTCCAACTGGACATCGAGCTGTTTACTGCAACTCTTTGCATGCAGCCATCTAGCCAGTTCTTTATCCACTGAGTAGGCCATCCAGATATATATTCAAATATAAATAAACATGATTGAATCAGAAGTATGATGACTGTCATACAAAAGTTAAGTAAGATTACTCTTAATAATTTTACTTGAAACAGGACAAAGAAGACAGGCAAAAATTATACATTCCAATAATATAAATGTAATCTTGCTGTCTTAGAATAGCAATAATAAAACCATTCAGGTAAGCTTATATAGTCATGCCCTTGGCAGGGGTGTTGGAAATACCTGATCTCTAAGGTCCCTTCCAACCCATACCACTCTATGGTTCTATGATCCTATGATCCAATGATCCTTCAGAACATGTTTTAAGAAATGTGTCTTTGTAGCACATACTTATTTTGTGGACCTTTCTGCCACAAAATTTCATTAGACCAACAAAATTCAGTAGTATATCCCTATCAGTACACCACTGAAACATGTGGTAAAGGTTTATGAAAATTTCCATAGTTAAATCATACTGACTGAAATATTAATTCCCTGAATTCCCATGATTCAGAATGTATCTTGCCTTCTGATTATCAGAGAAGAAACTTTAGCTAAGCATTAAGTTCAGCTATAGCTGCCTATTGTGATCGTTTCTTGTGCCTTTCACAGAAGTAAGTAAGTCCTGATGGCTGTAAAAAAAGACAGAGCAGTGAAAGACAACACACTCCAAATAGTAATTGCTGTTGTGTCTTCTTTTTATTTTTTTAGGTAAGGTGAAATACATCTATTCAAACTTAATTTTTAGTTTAAAAATGCACTCTTAGTGACATCCAGATCGTAAATAAAATTAGCTAAATCTTGCTCTGTTGTGCATTTAGGCATAACAAGAATCAAGATAAAATAGAAATCAACTGACTTTATTTTTCAGCTGTTAATTTCATTTTACTTTTATTTAAAAACTTTACAACAGTTTTACACAAAAATGAATGATGTCCCTCCTTTTTGGAAAAAAACGAGTTATGATTTTTAAGTTGTCAGAAAAATTATCTGACATTTAATATGTTGGTTTTTGCCCAGTAATACCACTGCCCTGTACAGTGCATACAAACACATGCACTGCAGGACTAGATGAATGGAGGCCATTGAGGGCTACGCATTTCTTCTTCTAAACCTTCTTATAGCCACTTCATTGAGAAGGAAGATAACAGGGCAGGGCAACAAGTATATACTAAAATTGTTTGCCATTTCTCATTGCACACATACTCAATCACAATGTAGGACAAGCACCATAGGGAATATTACTAGAGGTAAGCATGGAACTTCTCAGGTACTTTTTGCCATAAGGGCATTTAGATATCCATGCAGCATTTTTTTTTTCTTTTTAGTCCCTTAACAAAACCATTCCTTCTTTAGTGAAAAATATTTGCTCTTGCTAAGATGCCTGTAGGGATTCTATAGGAATGATTTAACAGTAGCCAGAAAGCAAATAAGCTTCATCAGAGACATGAAAATGAAATGTAATTGTACTTTGATTTAGTTGGTGGAATTTTAATGAGGGACTCCATACAAATCTCAGAGGTACATCACTGCTTTAATTGTTTAAATTTAATTATTACTTGTGATATGAAACAGATGTTTTTCTTGGTAACCTCATTTACCTGAATATCACTTTGAAACATATGCTGAATGACCACCTTGCAATTGGATCAAGGGATTAAAAAGACAGTCAGATGGTTGTTTAATCTAAATCAATACTGTTAGGAGGTTTTTTTAAAAACATGTTTAGCAACACTTACAGTTTTGCATATTATGTTTCAAACAACAGACTGATAGCCTGTTGGTGTTAGTGGATTTTCAGTGCAGCGGGAGAGGGTTAACGTTGATTTCTCTGTATTAGCTCCTATTTGATATGAAACTTTATTTTTTTCCATTTGACTCTTGAAATGGTGGGAGAGAACAGCCCTAAGAAAAATAACCATATATATATAGATTATTTTATAAAGGTACAGAGCAAAGTTCATCTCCATAAACATGTGAGTAATAAACATTCTTTTTTTAGTAGAGCTATCAGTCCCACAGGTCAAAAAAATCATGACTCAGACTCTGCAAGATCATGAGGTTGAACTCAAAATTAGGAAGATTAAAAGTTATTTCAAGTATTTGTCAAGGAGTTTTGGCTTTGGAGGCTTTGGCGGGGGGTGGTGGTGGGGAATTCGTTGGTGGTATTTATTTATTTTTATGGAGACATTCATTTCATGGAGACTTTCAACCTGAAACTCATCCTTAAATATCCCATGAGCACTGTTTTAATTCAAACTTACTTTGCTCTTTCTTAACCTGTGAACCTGCTGCTTTTATATTTCTTTCAACGTTGTTCATTGTTACTTATGACTGGAAGGGCTATTGAAGTTTCCTGAACACATATCTTTGTCCAGGTAGATTTTGAAAACTCTCTAACTGTATCTCACATTTCCAAACATGCAGCTCAGAAATGCACAGCAACTCCAGACAACCTGTAACTTCTCTGGAAATGACAAATATGAATCTTACAGATGTAATTACCTATTATACAAGCAACATACAGTTGTTCTGTTCATTTGCAGTATGATCAGCATTTCCTAAACAGAGCAATACAGTGTCATTTATAAATAGGATTTGCAGGCATATGTGTCCAAATGAATCAGAATTTACAGAACATATGCACCATTGCATAAGTACACCTATATCTGCTGAGGTATTCCCAAACAGATATATTCTTGCATTCCCCTGCCTCCACTGTAAAGACCATTGGGAAAAGAAGAAAAAAAAAAGGAAACATTGAATTTAACCCAGTAACGCTTTTTTCAATAAAAGTAGACAAATGAAGTCATTTTACTGGATTTCTTGAAATCAGTTCCCCTCTGTTTCTGATCTACCAATAACACAGTTTTGTCCTAATATGTAAGTAGAAGACTGAACTTGTGGAACAGAAATTGTCTCATTGTTAATCAAAGCCATGGTTTAATATGATTTAGGGCAGTGAAATAATGCTTCTCAGTGCAGCTTGATTGCTGGTACTGACATCACCACTTTTATTACTTTCACTGCTTTGGAAACCAATTGACATTCAGTTCAGAAATAACTCTTGTTTGCGCAGCCAAGCTGACTTCTATGCTCTCCCTGTGAGCTGACAGCTGGCTTGCAACAGATGATGATGAGTAATCAGCTGATCATGGCTGAAAACAGAACCATGCACCTGGAACCGTCTTAAATTCGCATTTCTATTACATTTGGAATAGTTACAGAGGCCTCAAGAATTGATATAATATCATCATATCTCTGGTCAATAATTAGCTTTTGCAAATTCGGTTACTTCCAACTGAATTTGCATAGCTGAGTTTACCTGTGCTTATTTGGGAAACTCTTCTCTAGTTCTGAAAATGAAGCATTCACACTGTCTTTTACATCTATGGAGGTTTTGTGTCCAGAATATATTCATCATACTGAAGTAAAAAAGTCATAGTTGTCAGCAGAAGAAAACTTCCCATAGGTTTGGTTAACCAACCCAAAATTTTGCTTTTGGGATTTTTTTTACCCTCTCTTACTGAGTCCTCCATAACTATAAATCTTGGTGATACTGACATAAATGTTTATGTCTTAGCCAATGAAATGCTTGTGTTGAAGGTTTTTTTGTAAGAGTTGCACACATGTAAAACAGGGAAATGATGTATTAGCTGATTTTATTTCTTGACATGTCAATTAACAAATAGAATAACAAGATTTTAATTTAGTGATCCTGTTGCTCAATTTCAGTGGTTGGATTGTTGTTGCTTCTGCCTAGTCATATATTTAGGAGAAGTAGCAAACAATATCCATAACTGCTGAAGAACATCAACATATATGCTCTACTATGTGATATGTACACCAACAAAGATCTTTGGATCTGTCTGAAGTGTAGGGAGAAGAAGCCTGCAAAAAATTAATTTTGTGATCTTTGATTATCCAAGGACATTATTACTGAGGGAACTGCTAACTGACATTACTGATATTACACTGTTCATATGGTATTATTATGGGTTATTATGGTACATATGCTACCAGGGTCCTGTGTATAATTTCCCTTGGTAAATAAGCAGTAGGCATGTCTCTTTGAAAATGAGGGAGTCTTTCTAGACATTCTAACTGGACGTTACACCCCAGTTGTACCTTGCAACAGATATTTATCAGGAAGTAAAAGTCTTATGGAAGGGTTTGCTCTGAGGGGACAGACACATCGATGCTGGTGAAAGAATTAATTTTTCGTATTTTCAAATTGTCAGAAAAGATACCTGTGTTATAATGGACTTGGGGAAAAAAAAAAAACCAAACCAAACAAAACCTGAAGCAGTCTGTGACAGCAACTGTGTTTGATTCTCAGTTGTTCCCAGTGGTGTTATACTCCTTTTAGAAGAGTGGAGTTTGTGTCTCAATTTAACAATGTGTAAGAATACCTGATGGATGGGAGTAAAGAATGAGGAGCCATACTTTTCTCAGTGGCATCCAGTAACAGTACAATGGACAAGACACTGAAATACAAGAAATTCCTTTAAACATGAGAAAAAAAGTTTTCAGTGGGAAATTGGTCAAGCACTGGTTATGTAGAGAGGCCATGGAGTCTCCATTCTTGTAGACATTCAAAAGCCAACTGGGCCCAGTCCTGAGCAGTCTGCTGGATTAGATAATCTGCAGAAGTCCCTGCCAACCTTATCACTGACTACAGCTATCGTGGAAGAACCTCTGTGTTGGAGGAAATGGCATTTTTTCCTGGGAAACAGGCAGGTTTGTTCAAGAGGAGGAGTTTGTAGGGACTGTAGGATGTTGAGAGCAGAAGGCATGAGACAGATGAAGATCAGCACCTCACACCGGACCTGTGAAAGAGGAGAAAGGAGTGAGGTAGCCAGTAACAGCCTCAAGGACAAAGGAGAGAAAACTTCCTAAAGTGCAAATACTGGTATTCTGACCTTGGTTTGGTTGTTACAGACAAACTTACACACTAAGCATTTCAGTTTAATGGATTCATCACAGAGATGACTTTTTAGAGTTGTTCACTTTCCAATTTATATAATCATATATTTAAATTCTGGCTGCTGATGCACTAGCTACATTATGAAGTCTAATCAACTCTTCAGACACATGCGTATAATCAACCGTACATCATGAATACAAAACCACTTATTTTCTGTTCATGACCATTTCATCTATTGTTGTCTTATCTATTATCATTGTGTGTCATATCCAGATGTTTTCTCAGAAAAACCCTGTAAGATTTTATTAAAAGATTTCCATCACATCAATAAGGAAAACCGGACTTTTGAATTTCTCTTAAGTCTTTTTCAGTCACTTTGAAATACCAGAATGTGTTTTACATGCAAACAAAAGAGCTGAAAAATGTTTCAATCAACTTCCATAATCAAGGGTATATTTTCTGCTTTTTCAATGTAATGGTCTCTCAGTGATAGCAGATAACATACTGGCCCTGTTTTAATTAGAGTATTCCAGTATTCTTTGTTTTGAAAGTAAATTAAAATTTAGCATGTCATCAGCATACACTGTAATATTTTGAAGAATATCAACCACTTTGAAGTGACAATAAAGAAACTTTGCTCTCCCTGAAGTTTCAGTAAGAGAATCCCAACTGTGTGAAAAGTTCCTCTGTGTACTTATTGGGGAATAGATTGCACTTAAGAGCTTAACAAACAGAGGAAACAAAGTGTGCTCTTACCACCTCTAGAGTATAGAGAAGCATTGAAATACATCATGCCAGGATAAGCAGGAAAAAAAAAAGTCTTGTTTTCCAAAGATGTGTTCGGGCAAGAGCTTTAGACCTGATGACAAATCTCAGAAATAGCAATCTTAGGAGAAACCAGCGTTATTATCATTTCTGTGGGCAACAGCAGAGGGAGCTCAGCACTGAAGCTGCCTGAGATCGATTCCAAAGTGTAGCATCTCTCTTCTAAGACAAGTATACTTTACCAGTGTTTGTTACTGCTCAGTGAATAAGAATAGTACAAGATTGCAGAATTAAAAATTCATACACAAAATACATGTTAAAAAAAACTAAAACCATTTAGAGACTCTTTTGGTTTGATATAGCCACTATATGTCTTCAGCAGCAGCACAGAATGTGTCAGAATGTTATATATATTAGTCTGGACATCAATTTCCTCTCATTTTTCTTTCTCAGAGAATCAGGATGTTTCTCCAAGATTTTATGCAGAGACTTGGTCAATAGTATTGCCATAAGAAAACTTACAGTAGATGGCTCTGTGTTCTCCAGAAATGATGGGATTCAATTCACAGTCTTTTGAAGAAGAGTTGAAGTATCATGAGATCATTTTGCCAAGCTTCTTTACTCAGGCCTGTCTTTCTTTCTTAAGAGTTACAAAGAAAAGTGGTGAAAGTTGCAAAGAAGATTCAAAGAAGTAAAAAAAAAGAGGTGCCCTTACAGAAAAATCACTATGACAGCAGATAATGGAAAGAGAAGGATGTCAAGCATCTGAGGCTATCAAGAGACTAAGGAGAACAAATTGTAAGTTCATAGGTGGACTCTCCTTACTGCTATTACAATCTAGGATAGCCACTTTCAGTGTACTATCCAGTATCGATCTATTTTCTGCTCCCAATAACATGTCTTCTGCCTGCTCATGTCAGGACTGTTAGTTCACCTTTGAAATATTACTCATCTATTTTTTCTTCAAAATGAATTTCCAGAACTCTCTTTTTCCTTTAAAATTCTCAGCCCTGATCCTGATCTTATTTTCTCCAGCACCTATGTCTCTTTCCTTGAGACACTTGCGCCTTCTTTAAAGCTTCTGGCATTACAATCAAATGTCTATTTAAAAAGCTTTATTTTATTTTATTTTATTTTATTT
>NW_009942033.1:0-6090 GCF_000696875.1 Nestor notabilis | reverse complement strand
TTCCAAACCTAACTATTCTATGATTCTAAGTTTTGTCATTTAGGAGTCTAAGCTATAGCAACTCAGCAGAATTAGGAATTTTCTGTACCACAGTGAAGTATCTAGGCCTAAATGACCTAAAAGCTAAACTCATATTGAAAATGATCTTAATCTTTAAATAAAAATAAATATCACAGCTGTAAAAACATATGTTAGAGTGGGGAAGTGAGAGACCGATCAAAATAAATACACAATACCATGAGTAAGAAAAACTAGTTGAAAGCAGATTCCTCCACATGAGATTGCTTTAGGCTTTACAATGCACTTAGCCAGACACATGGATTTCACTGTGTACATGAGACAACAGTATTGGCTTCAGTGACTGCACAGATTTACTTCTATTTATTCTGGATCTGTAGCTGCAATGATTGCAATGCCAACAATACTACCGTGGTTTGTGTGTGTTGCTTCTGAAAAAGACCCTCAGATTTATTCACCTTTTTAATGTTATTTGACTAAGGAGGAGATTGAAGCCACTGAAATCATTACTGCGTAACATCAGTGAAAATCAGGCTCCAGAAAAAAAACCCCACCAGTTATTTTCTAAAATAGCAAAGTAACTTCACAAAAAGCACTCAGAAATCTGGGTTACTACCTGACTTTTAGCCATTATGTCCTGACCTTCCCAAATGTAAAAAAGATACCACGATCTTCTCTTCTGCTCCAGTGATTCATCACGAGTAAAAATGATTAAGGAGCATAAGAAAGCTTTAACCCTTATTGCAGTCAGAAGAGGCCTCATGATGGAAGCCTTGATTGGTCTTACCTACATTTGAATGAAGGTAACTAAATTAATCAGTGAGTCACCCAAACCTCCTCATATAATCTGGGAAAATAAAACATTTCTTCCCCAATGTGCTGTAGTGCAAACAAAATAAATCAGTCTGTAAAGGCACGCAGCTCTGTGAAACAGCTGTGGAAGATTTGCGGGGAAACTTTAAATTTCACCTTGGTGTTTCGGGCTAAGTGAGATTAATTCCAGTTTAAGACCACAGCTGAAATTTGTTTTGACATCTCCTCATGAACATCTAGATGTTGGCCAAAAAACATTTTCCAAATGATTCCAAACCCTTTCTACCTCCTTCCACAAGCAACCAACACCATTAAACTATCACCCCAACCCTTAGAAGAACACCATTTTCAGTGGTTTTTATTCTTTCATTTTTTTAACATGCAAATTAGATTACAGAATTATTTGCTTTCACAGTCAAGAGTCAAGAAAATTCTGGAATTCTGGCTGACCTAAAAAATGGAACTGACAACTGTGAAATTTCTAAGTCCAAGCAAATTCTTAATATTCTGTCCATTCTTACTCTAAGTGCTCCTTTAAATAAAATTAACAATTTCTTGCTGCATAATATGTCGTAGTGTATATACTGTATGTGTAAGCCTGCACCTGGAGCTGAAAATTGCATTTAAAACAAAATTAAAACCTCCACTCAAAGCAAACAAAAACATCAGAAATGACCTGCAGTATACAAGCAGTTTTATCAAGTTTTCTCAAAAAAGTCTGGTTATCTCTTAAAAAAAAAACTTCATTGTAATGGAAATGCTCTGACAGTGTCATAGTGTCTGCTTACTTCAAGCCAGAGGTATTGAATCGCCTTTACTTTCCTATAGTTTTTCCCAGTTTCAAATACAATAAACTATCCGTATTATGATAACTTCTTTTGAAGTTGATCATCATCATGTACTGCAGAATACTACATGTTAATGGTGTAATACAGAAAAGATGAAAACATACGAGACAAAGACTTCATAGATTTTCAGTGCTTATTGCTTGGGGAATACTTAGAAGTCACTTAAGAAAGTAGAAAATTAAATAAACGTGGTTACAGTTTGTAAAAGCCTTACTCTAGTTTCCAAAAGAATGGTGAAATTGGGATTGCACGTGATGTAGCCTCTGCATTAAAAATAAATTACTTCAAGAGGAATACTTATAGCTACTATACTTAAAGCAAAGATAAGAATTTTCTTGCAAAGTGAACACAGAAAACCTAATTTGAGAAGCCAAGTACTGTTATGAAATTTTACATGAAAACTGAGCAGCCTGCCCGTACTGCGTATTTCTGACATACAAAGTTCGCAACAGGTGATGTTTTAAAACCATTATAAAGCTACACATTTGTACTTTCTACAATGCAATTTCTGAAGGACTGTAATGTAAAATGGGGAATTTGACTATTTTTGACTATTTTTGATACCTATAAAAGGGCAAATGGTTTTCTGCAATGTTCTGCTGCTGAGAACTGATATTTTAAAGAGAGAATCTATTAAATTTCAGCAAAAGTATATTTTAATGATACATGATAAATGTAACGAAGATATATCCTCAGCTGGCTTTATGCATCTTATTACCTTGTGAGCATAATGCCTCAGAACAAGGCCTCATTTGAATAAAACAGGACTTTAGTAAGAGAAGGATCCATTTGCACATCCAACTACGTACTGTGTGTCTGATTTTAAGCACATGATTTGGTGGAACTGACATGCTCGAGTACAGGCACCAGCTGAAATACCATTCTGGACCAGAGATGACAGCCCTAAGGGTGAAGGCGTCACCCTGACTAGCAGAACCTGCTCCACAGAGTATATGTAGGAATGAGAACATGGGATATGTGAAGGGATTAAGGGCAACACCCTGAATAGGAGTAATGGGCTTCTGGTGGGGGTCATTAGGCTAATGGCCCTTAATTCTGCCTCAGCCAGGTGGAAGAGAGAGTCATGTTAATGTTTCATGGTTCTGTTCTGCACTTGCAAAAACCCAAAACCCTTGAGCAGCCTGACTGAAGGTAACCTAAACAATAGCTATCCGTTGTTTACACCTAATAAACACACCAAAATGAGAACATCCTGTCTCCCACAGCATCTATGACAGCAACAACAGGTAATTTGACTACAGTTTCAACTCCACTTCTCTCAAAAGTATAAAGTTGGCATTTAAACTCCTCCATAGCAGAAGATGAGAATATGATTTCATTTTGTGGACAAGTAGATGGGCTTCTTGTTCTCTCCTTCCCTCCCCAAAGCAGGTATGCCACTTTGGTAAGATTTACATCTTTGACTATATCAGATAATATCTGTGTGAAACTAAGCTTAATGAAATACCCATTGGCTGTTTTTCCATGTGAGTTTAATTAATTGTTGGCTAGCTTTGGATTTTAGAGCTAATGTAATTAGTGAATTTGTGAGTGGCAATTCTGTATCTGTATTTTTGTTGCTTCAATAAACTGCGCTATTGACAAATCTGTAATTGCAAAAGTTCTGGATGTATAGTGTAGAACTGGTTATAATCAGAAGTTAAGCCCCTCTGACCTCTGAGAACTGGCTGCAACACAAGGGGGTTTATTTTCTGCCAGATTTCTATACAATTAATGGACAGTACGGATAAGTAATAGCATATTGCAAGTTATTATTTGTCATAAATTGTTTTGCTCAAATGATGTGTCATGAATTATGCTCTTTTTTATTACAATAGATACTACATCAGCTAATGGTGTTTTAGTTAAATGTATACATATATACACTTCCTTTCTCACTGCCTGTAGAACTTAAGGTCCCTATTAATCAGTATTTACGGGAGTACCATGTGAATGTGAGTAATGTTACAAACTGTTACAGGTGCTGGAGGCATGAACAAACCATGTCAGTGCAAGTGCCAGAAAAAACAGGGCAAACAGAAGAAGCACAAATTCTAATTGAGTCAACGCAGATCAATAAAGGGCCAAAAAAGGAAGCTTTGGCAATGGTTGGGAAAGGAGTTTAAGAGGTGAGCAGACTGCTTTACTGATAAAAAGCAAAAATAGTATTTATTGTACCTATACCAAATAGAATTCAGAATGTGTCATTTGAAGTATCTTTGCTTTGTAAAACAGTTCATGCTTTTGAAAGAACTTTATGGTATGTCCAGTACATCTATATTCCACAGAAATAGATGACTAGCCTAAGCTATTTATGAATTCTGTGAAGACCCCTCAAGAACTAAAAGATCTTGCTTTGAAAAGATTAACTAACGTGACAATTTAGACCACAGTGCTTGCATTTCCTATGTAGACAGCATTTCACATCCAAACTACCCTCTGTTCTGTACAGGATGCGGTACCTTCACTCATCTTACTTTTGAAAACATCTGTATTTCAAGGAAGCAATCATGAAACTGGATATAAAACCACAATCAGTTCTTTCAAGGTATGAATCTCACAGCAACTTGCTTCTTGCATGAATGCTTTTAGTTGTGTCTCTAATCTAAAGTCTTTATTACACACTGTGCCCTACATCTGGGTCTCAGCATGTTCAGAGGTACAAGGTAACTACAACTGGTATTTGACCTGAATAAGCTCTACACCAAGCCTATACCAAGTGAACACAAACTCCCATGTAAAGATCAAATTGAACTACAATAATTTAAACCTGCATTAAAACAAAAATAATAAAATGCAGTTGTCTGGTAGTTTTGTGTCAATTTTGAGGACTATTGTTAAGCATCACTGTCAGCATGCAAAAGTTAATTATTTTTATTCAATGCATGGGAAAATTTAGGCAAAGATTAATTAAATGAACACACCTAAATGCATTAATTTGGATGAAAAGTTAATGGTAAATGTGTAGCTTTTTCCACACAGAAGAGTCTGGTTTATTTATTCAGATAGGCAGTCCTACTGAAACAAACTGGGCACTTCTGTAAAGTTATCCATGTGCATAACTGCTTATTAGATCAGATACCCTGAAAGAGCAAGCAGATATCTGGCTGCTATCTGAAATTATCCCTGATATTATTTGCAGCCAAGATCAGTGAATTTCTAGTTGATTCACTGATGCTTTTAGAAACTGTCACATTGATGACTGCAACAGATTCCCAATCAAAAAAGGGCAAGAGCCTGTCATTCACATGGCAAGATAGCAGCCCTCTATCAGAACACTACGTACATGTATAATGTCCTTCATCACCATAAAAATGAAAACACAAAGATAAGTGTTAGCAAAAGCAACAATACAAGAAAGACCTGATGCTTGAAAAGGATGATGTCAGGCAGATAGATTAATGAACACTGCAAGTGGCAATCAGTAAAGCCAAATGGCAAGTCCAATAGAGAGTATACACACACCTTATTTTATAAATGACAGTAGCGTAACTGGAAGGATCACTTCTTTTGCATGAAGTGGAATGCATTACTATTCCCACACTCCACTTCTTTGCTAGTTTTGTTAGTCTATAAACTAAATGGGATAAAAATCAATACATATGGGTCACCTCACTTCCAAAAATCCCCCTCCTTTTTCCTAGGGCATGCACTAGCCTTTTTTTTTTTCTTTTCTTGTGTGTGTCTTTCTGTTAGTGTACCTCCAAACTAGTAACAGAGCTATCTCAGACTGAATTTTAATTTGGATACCATGAATGTAGCAACAAAAAAGTTGTACACTGAGAGGAATTTTAAATGTATTCCAACTTTCATTGAACAACAGTGGGTTTGAGCATTTTGCTCCCTTAGGGTTTTCTTAAAATCCTAGCCTGCAACCTTATCCACAGGTCAAATTTATTCTGAGCACCCATTAAACTGATGTAATTGTTGTAATTTGAAGAGAAGAGGACTTTTCTTTTTTTTTTTTTTTCTTTTCCATATGCAGTGCTGTTAACCTTGCACGTATCACTAGCAATTCAGTGATTTACAGTCTTGGTAAATGTGATAAGAGGTCAAGCCTCACTTCTAACATTGTCTTAATGAAACATAAGTGCAGTAAATATACATTGATACAATTTAAAATATGCTAAACTTTTTTTTCATATTAATGATGTTCCAAGGAAATACACTATTTCAAGGAAATACACTATTTCAAGCAAATCAAAACTTCCCATGGAAAAGCAGAATTTTCTAAATATACTAGCAGCTTCTGCTACCAGTTTATGTCCATTGTCTTTTTACAAAGTACTGAAAATTATATAGCTATATAATCTAGGGCTAATAAACTCCATTCCTGCAAGAAACCCTGAAGTGAGCTTTTCTGAGAAAAAACTTAATCCTCAGCTTTTCTATTTTTAGTTTATATATATAT
>NW_009942032.1:0-25131 GCF_000696875.1 Nestor notabilis | reverse complement strand
GGTTGGACTGGTTCTGGGGACAGGGGGAGCTAAGATAAGCCTGGAACTGCAGGGGTTTGCAGGGTTGACTGGGGGGTAGAGAGCTGTGTGGCTCTGGGTGGGGCTGGGGTGAAAGGTTTGTGTGGGTTGAGAGCTGTATGGACGCAGGAATGGGTGCAGGGCTTTGGGGAGGGGAGGATGTGGGAGCTGGTGGACAGGTATGCGGTGGAAGAGAGGCCGGAAGCAGGATGGAGTGGGATTCGAAGATCGGGAGGTGTGGAGAGGGAACAGCAGGTTTGCAAGGGATGAGCTGCGTGCAGGGCTGTGGAGGGAACAGGTTGGAAAAAGAGGGGAAGATTTGGGATGGAGGATGCAGACCTGCTTAAGAGGATGAAGGATTTGTACCACTGCATTCTTGTAGATGCTGGGGTGGGCACTGATGGTGCTGGTGCGGGAGAGGTTGGGTATGGGTGAGGTGTGGTAGGAAGCTGCAGGTGCAGCAGTGGTGTCAGCAGTAGGTACCACCTGCACGAGGGAGGAATCTAGGATTTGTTTGTCTGAAGATGAGCTTTGGTCTGTGATAGAGCCTGGTGTGTGGGGACTGGATGGTAAGGCTGAACATCTGCTTTGTGGCAGTTCATATTATTCTTTTCTGAATCAATGGGGACATGTTACTGAGCTCAGCACAGAACCTTTTACTTAAAACTGGGATCCCGGTAAAAAGCCCCATAAAAGTCTGAATAAAACCCTTTGCAGTAAATGCATGTAGTTACACAAAGATAATTGAGCATGAAATCTCACATTAAACAGTGAGAACCTGTGGTACAGGAATTGGAAAGGCCATCTTGCAGTCCTACACCTTTATGCAGGGCACAACATCGTGGGGTCATGACGACTCTCCCCTTCTCTACCTCTTAAAATGCCAGGAAATGGCTATTGACAGGGACAGGACACCAGGCCTTTTGGTCCGATGGTGTGGTGGAGTATGGCAATTGATGTACTAGCCTGGCTGGGTGTGTTGGTAAATCCATTGTTTCAACAATGATGAGATGTTAGTGAATGCTGGCATTACTTGTGGAGACACAGGAACTGAGCAAAGGCATCTAAAATTGGCCATAAAATAAAAATCTTCTAATGTTTTTCCTGGGATTTCGATTGATCCTCTGATGTTACTACGGTTCAGCTCTGAGAATTGAGGCTAAAACATGCAGTGCATTTTGTAATGCTGGATTCAGGGCCCTAAAAGTAGTGCAGAGTAAAAGCATCAGCAAGGTTGCCTCCAGTCCTTGGGGACTGTCACCTTGCTGCCTTCTTCCCCTCTGGGAGCAGAGCAAGCAGGGCTGATGGGCACACTTCATCCAATTGCCCTGCAGGCCTGTGCGTTTCAGCTTTTCTTTCTCTTTTCCCTGCATTGTTTATCCATGCAGTTGTCTGAATCTCCTGCAGTAAATGCTAAAGCAGGCAGAGTAGATGATGTTTTTAAGGACATACTAAATTATCTTCATGCCAAGAAATCACTTTGTGTTGGCTGGCTCAACAAAAGACGTGGTTTATAGTTGTGCCTTGCTGTGCTTATGATGAGCTTTGATCACTTTCTACAGAGAGAGATTGGGATAAAGAAAAAAGTCATTTGAGAAGTGCCAGTGGCTCTCTTACAAACATTGGGGGCAAGCATAACTGCTAGTGTGGGAAAGGTGGTTTGAGCATGGAAATGTGATCCTTTCACAGCTTTAGATCTGCATAGCCAGTCTTTAGCTATATAGCCTCTCCACCATGATATCACCAACAGAAAACCCAAGGCTACTGTTGTGTTCATCACAAGTTAAAGAAAACTCTTAAACGTGCACTGACTTCACAGTTTTGCTTGTAGGCAGCATCTGAAAACATTTATGTGTAGGCTTCAATTTTAAAGGCTTAAAGAGTTGTTCAGTCTGATTTGTACAGGAGGAAAGATTTGGCTGTGAAAAGCCTGTCAGATTTCAATTAGACTTCAGTTGTACTTACGCACACATCTGAATTAAAAATCTTCTTAGTAGCGTAGCAAGTTGCCAGGCAAATATAGTGCTTGTGAAACCAGTAGTGAGAAAGGCTAAACGAATGGAGAGTGTTGAAAATGGGTTAGTTTTCTGGGCCAAATAATTGAAATTGGAGGTGCAAATAAAAGAAATACTTGTAAGCATGTTTAATAGATGATGTGTTTGCCTTTCAGAGCTCTATTTGTATGTGTACACTACATTCATGACCTGATTCGTTAGACTGCATAATGAGCTGGTGCTGTCAAAGCATTCGTGCATCTCTGTTTTCGGATGTGGCTGATGAATTTCCTATACAAGTTGATTCTTGTCCAAATATTTTCTCCATAATGTTCTCCATAAGCTGCCTGACATGTATTCCTGTCTTTCACATTCTTTCACTTGAAGTTCTAATCTTTGTCAGTCCTGACTGTTCCTCCCACAGTTGTATGTGGTCAAATAAAGTACAGACATAAAATAGCCCTTTTCATCACTGTACAGCAGGTTGTTCACCTTCAGTTGAATTAGGTGATATTTTTGTGCTTATCTATGGAATAGACGTTAGATGTGTCTTTGGAAGCTGATTGCTGTCAGATATCTTGTGAGCCTGCAGTGCTGAACAGTAGCATAGCAATTTCCTTGGAGTGTCCTGAACCTAGTAAAGTGTATAGATGAGTCCAGGTGGGAGGAACTGCTGTTAGTTTGTTTTCATTACGCTCATAATAAACTCATCTTCTCATTGTGTTTAGCAAACAAGACAGTGCTTAGTATAAGAAACCTACAATGTATCAGCTGGTGAAAACGATTTGTATTTTGACACAAAAGGATGAGATTACAAATCAGTTCTTATGAATGTGATCTGGGCGGCAGGCAATGCAAACCTCTTGAGTTCATTGCTGTGGATTGTATTTGAAAAATTGGTGGTATAGTTGTGAGACACTCAGGATGAGGTATAAGGGTTGTAGCAGAAAAGTGGTAAGAGTACATGTAGCAGGTCATGGAGGAGGAAGACAAGCTTTGAGATAAAGCTTCTCTAAACAGCATACTGATACCATTCAGTTTCTAAAACTGATATAGAGAAATGCCACTGTAGGTCACCTTCATTGTAAGTAGAGGAGAAGCCAAATGCAAATTCAGCAGGCGATAAGAGAAGTTTGAGTAGGTTTTCTTTTTCGCTGCTGGCTTAAGATGAAATGGGATGTGATTTCAGTAAAGAAGTTATCTATTTAGTTCTTAAAGGAAGGAAAGAACTATGGCTTTTTCAGAACTGTGCTGAAGAAGGGGTTAGAGTCAGAAGGGGAGAACTGTAATCTGGCACAGTAGCACCTTGGGGACCTGTTAGTTAGACACTGTCCCCTGTCTGAGGCGAGCAGGTAGGTGGTGTCTGTGCTGGGGACCAGAACAAGAAATGGGGTGCTGTATCAATGGCTGCAGCAAACAGGCTGGCCCTAGCTTTTTCATATGTGAGTCTGGGGATGAGCAAGATGAGGAAAGAGGATGGGATGGATAGACAGGAAGCTGAGAGAGGAGGATTCAGGGTGTGTTGGAGGACACAGCCTGCTAGTGTGAGAGCTGGTGAGTGTGCCTTGAGGGGCTGGTTTGTATACGTTTGTTAAGCAGCGTTCTCTGCTCTTCCTAACAAATACTGTGTATTGTTAAATGAGTGCATTTGCTTAGGTATCTTGTTTTTCCCTGAATGCTTCTTCCTTGCTTCTACTAACATTTACCTAATCCAGCTACATAACTAGACTGCAGTGTTTAGATAAGCTCGTGGTTCTTGCTGTGTTTTCTCAGGTTATGTATATGTTGTGCCTGTGACAGCACTTTCTATCTAGTGTCACTGCTTTCCTACACTGGTTACCCAGTCCCTTTATTTGTGCAAGTCTAGTGAAGCAGTGCTGAAGAGAAGTATTTTAAACCCAGAGAGCAGTCAGGCAAGCTGAAGAGTCTTGAGGGAAAAGACTCAATTCCAGGCCTAGAAAATCTGCATGAGGTTTTTTTCCTCGAATGAGTAGATAACAGATTCTTTACTTAAAACTGAGGGAGGAAAATGTTTGTTGTTATTATTTTCTTCTCTTGGGGTTGGAAAATGAAAATCGGTCAATTTTAGGGTTCTTCACAGGCCGACCTCTTAGAATCTTCATGCTAAGTTTGAAATGCTTTATTGGTGTTTCTAAAAACCAAAAAATATCTCCATAAAAGGTTTGTTGCTGAGAGAATAAAGCATAAGCCAGGCAGACTTGGATGAGTTTGGATGGTATTTTAAAACCATGGATTGCTTCTGTGTGTTGCCATCACACCTAATTGAAAATACTTGCTGCTTTTTGCTCAGTTTCCTTCCACGTTGCTGGTCCCTGTGTAAGGCAGGGTAGCTCGCTGAGGGGCAGCTGTTCCCAGGGCTGGGAACATTCCTTTTGACGTTGTCACGATGCTGCAAGTGCACACTTGGAGAAACAAGCAAAATGCAACTGGTTTTGTTGCTGCTGTGTTACAAAATTACCAAGTCTGCTTAAGAAGTAGCGGTTTCTAGTTACATAGCTTGATTTAAATGCTTATCATAGCAAATTTTGGTGTACTTGGTAAATAAAGCAGCTCATTTGATAATAAAATCACAGCAGTTTTAGCCTTGCTGTTAACTATTTGAGGTATCTTTGCAAGTCACTTCTTGGGAAACATTTCTATTTGCAGAACTTGCTCTTGCTGTGGGGAAGTTTTTCTAATTGCTACTGGTTTCTTACATTACAGAAACACAGTGGGTCTGCTGCTTCTATAGCTGGATATTTTCAAGGGGTAACAGCCAAAGTGGTTTCTATTACAGATCACAGGGCAAGTACATCCTGTGACTTGTATGCTTGCTTAATGTGGCTGCTTCGTAAGAGGTGTCTGTGTTTCTATTAAGGATTTAAAATGTGTAATAAACAATTTCTCTTGAAAAAAAGAGGAAATCTTTCTAAAAAAAAAAAAAAAAAAGAAAGATTTTGCTATCCCCAGCACAACTCAGCTGTGTCTGAGGAGCATATTTAGAACTTATTCATGCTGCATAGTGAAACAAGTTTTATTCAGGGCATAAGTGTGTTGACTCAATTTGTTGATGTTGTTCATTGTACAATGTTCACAGAAGTTCAGGCATCGGAATGAACTGGGTAAGTTAGTTGTCTGACCATCCATCTCCTTATCTAGACCTTGGCAGCCTCTTCAAAATGGAAGGAAAATTTTGGTAGTAGTTTTCCATGTATTCTTGCAGAGGCTTTTTAAGGCATGTCATTCTTTTAATGGCAGTCAAATTTTTCTGTTTGACTTTTGATCCACTTTCTGTTTACTGAATTTGAATCTTTCTCATTGAGCTCTTATTAGAAGCACTTCTGTAAGCCAGATATAATTGGAGATGTCACTTCACTTGACAAGGTTGCTTTTTGCACATACCCTGAATGGCAAAGTTAAATGCTAAAGCTCGGTTTCAGAATAAATTACTTTGTTTACCATCAGCATGTAAGTGTTTAAGGGAAGTAGGTATTTAAGTATGCATTGTAGGGAACTAGTCAATTCCTCTTGAAGGTTTCACAAGAGGTTGTGGAAATGATGGACTGCAAAAGGACATTAGATTGTTCTTTCACTTTCTCCTATCCGCTTCCCTTAAGCTGTGCATTCTGCAGCACCACATTGATACCTGTAATGCCCTTGTACCTTGCAGTGTCATTAGTTTAGACCTCATTCATGTGCTTGGTGTTAAGCAGTCAGATAACATTCACTGTAGTGAAGAACTCTAGGAAACTCTGTGTACAATTTGTACTGTCCTTCCTCTCGAGTTTGATGTAAATTGCGGAAGATAGAAGGTGTTAGTCAGGAAGACAGCAGTAAGACTATACCAGCTGCTGGTTCTCTGCTTATAAACTTTGTCTGAAACTGGCCTTACAACTCTAGAGTTTCAGCCCTTTTTATAACAGAAAATGCACCACTAACTTTTCAAGTTGCCACTTTGCTGTTATCTCTCTGTATCATTCTCTCAGTCTAGATAATGGAAAATTTTGGCTATGGTGGATGGTGAAGTGGCTTCCTTTATCCTCCCCTATGACATAAATTTACTATCATGAGCTTTTGGCCTTCAAACTCTACGTTCCTGTATCTTAAAGACTTATGTTAAATTCAGCTTGCTTCCTAATTTGGTAGTGGACAGGTATAACAACTGTATTGCTGTGAGTTCTGAACAGGAGTATTCTACTTGGCCTTAACTAAGTAATGCAGAAGTAAGTGCCTAAAATTGTTTTGTCAATGATCTCATAAATTCACTGTAGACTGCAAAAAATTCGGGTTAATAGATTCAAGCTCTTAGCCTTGAGAATATGTGATCTTGCTGCTAAAATATAAATAGAGCACATGTGGCTTGGAAGGAAGAAAAATGAGATGTTTAGTTGTATGCCAAGCGGAAGACAGGTTGAGGTCATCTAATAACCCTTTAAACTAATTACTAGTATCACTGTGGATGTGTTACTAAAAAAATAAAACCAAACAAACGCACAGAAATTACTGTGAAGGATATGGATGTGCTCTGAAATGCATCTAATGGAAGTTAGAAGCGAAGTTGATTCATAATTGGGGACACAAGTTCTTGCAAGCTAAACTTTTACCCAGACTTTTCTTACATTTATTATGCTATGGCTTATTTCTCATTCTTGCACAGAAAAAATTCCTTTGCATTCGTTCTTTCTTGATAGTTGTTCTTATCCACAACAAATACAGTTTGTTGAGAGTGAGCATTTCAGTGTATTGTGTTTGCAAGTAACACTGAGTTGTGTTTAAGTAACTGATCGCTACTTGCTGGTTTTAAGTTTTCAAATTGAGATCTTCTTCGTTAACCATAGGTGGTGCGTTTGTGTCAGAACCCAAAACTGGCATTGAAGAACAGCCCACCCTATATCCTAGATCTGCTGCCTGACACCTACCAGCATCTACGAACCATCCTGTCACGCTATGAGGGGAAGATGGAGACCCTGGGAGAAAACGAGTATTTCCGTGTGTTCATGGAGAACTTGATGAAGAAAACCAAGCAAACCATCAGCCTTTTCAAGTTAGCGGATGTATGAGGAGAACTCTCAGCCTAGGTAATGGGGAGAAATATTCTCAAATATTTATCATTTTTGTAGTGCAGCAGGTCGCTCTTAAAATATTTTAAATAACATTTATCTTGAAAATGGTTTTATGTGTTGCTCTCAAGTAATAGAATTGGTGTTACTTTCTAGAACACATACTGGTACCTCCAGAAGGAGGCTAAAATGGTATATAAAACCCTTTAGAATTTACCTGTGATATTTGTTCTCATTAACTGTGTGTGTGTTGTGAGCATCCGATGAGTAAGTGATAGCTATGTCAATCATAAATCCAACATCTTGCCTCTGGTCCCTTGGTTGTTTTTTTCAGAGAGAAGCAAAGAGAAAGAATTCCAAAGAGTTAATCATCCTAGTCAGTTTGTAGTCAAACTAATTGGTAAAAGGGGGTGGGTGAAATCCAAATCAATAGATATGAACTTCAGAAACAGCATTCCAGTAGAGGCTTGCTTTTTCACAGCAGTGATGGGAGTCTTTGGGGACTTCCTAATTGTACCATTTATGAATAAACAGCTTACTGGGGAAGCAACTGCGGTGAGACTTGTAAACATAAGAGTAAAAGCAGAATCACATCCCAGCTAGTCTCATTAGATGTTCATTTGCTTTCCACTCAGCCCAGGAAGCAGCAGTTACTGTTTTGTCATAAAGGGGAAATACAAGACAGCCTTTTTCTGATGCTGATAATGAGCATCTTAACTTTCTCAATTCCTTAATTTGTCATAGAAAAGAAAGCAGTTGGAGTAGTCAATGCATATGATTCCAATACCGGTTCAAGAGATACCTGCATAAAGAATAGCACTTTTGATTCAGCTAGGGATTCTGTTAAATACCACACTTCTAGGATCAGACTGTGGTTGTGTAGGCTTTTGGAGCCTGATCACTTTAAGTGCTATTTGTTTCATCTGAAATTTAGTTCAATTAATTGTTGCTGTAAAGGCACCTTTAGGTTTAAAATGTGTATAATAATTTAAGGTGAATAAATTTTAAAAAAAATCTGACCTTGTTAGGAGCCGAAGAAAATTACTACTTTTTTCCTTTTGTAAGATACTCAAATATTTTCAAATATTCAAAGTGTGGAGACAGTCTTTCTTGAAGATTCTCAGCACCCTGTAAAGCAAACAAATGTCACCTGAATCTGGTATTCACTGAAAATGTACTCATGGGAGTGTATGTATATATAAGAAAATCTGCTTTGCTCTTAATCTCATGCAAGGTGTGGCCAATGTTAGTCTGCAGTGTTTTGAAGACATGCCTTTAAAAATGTAATCTGGTGTAGTGAAGAATCGTTTTGTCTTGACTTTTCCTGACTTTTTTTTCTTGTTGTCCTTGAAGCTTCTTTCTTCCTGTCTTCCAGATTTAGCATTCATTTTGTTTCCTGTTGTGTATGTTCTTATTTTCCTCCCCCAAATGTCTGCTGATGCAGAGCAAATGCACTACTTTGCTAGTAGCAAACACCTGCAGAGCTTTCACACTAGCTATGCAAATGTCAAACAGACCAGTAATTAGAAACGACTGAAGTCGCTTCTAGATTGTAGGATCAGAATTGTCTTGATCACTTGAGCATCAGCCTTCTATATTTGTTATTTCTAAATTGCTCTTTGTGTATTTCCTCTCAAACTTTTTAGAGGTTCTCCAGTGTGCTTACCCAAGGTGGACTGAGGCAGAATTGGAGTACAGCTGTGGAGAGAGCCATGTCTTGTAGCTGCTTGTCCTGTTTTGAGAGTTCTGATAGCTGCAAGATGTGTGTCATCTAGCGTTAAGCAGTTTGGTATAGTGTTAGCTATGTGTTTAGAGTTGAATGTGTAGGAGTATAATATGGGTGCTGTTTGGTGTTTGCTGTAAGGCAGGCAGTTTATTCTCTGACTTTCAAACTAGAGTAGAGGAGCAAAGGTGCTGTGAACAGGGTGAGAAAAGGCTTGTGTGAGCATTCACTATGTTTACGGATGTGGGTGAGTGTTTGTTCCTTCAGTTTTTAACTAGTTGCAGTCATAGAGCTGTTAAAAATGAATGTAGGTCTCCTGTTACACCTTAACCATCAGCGTGCTGAAAGCATCCTTCTGTTGTGGCTAACTCCACAGTTAGGTGATATCCAATGCTATGAACACTCAGACACTCAGTGGCTTCCTCTTCTTAGGACTGTAACGGCTGTTTTGTCTCTGTAGTGCTGTGGTTATGATGTACAGTCCTTCAGCTGAAATTGTGACTTACATAAACTCATACTGCAGTTTTTGTGAAGAGAACTCACTTATTTATTAGGAGAGCTTTAGAGATGCTATTTAAACTCTGCTTTAGGTCACTTCCATGTCTGTTTAAAAATTAATGTTGTCGAGTGTGCTTTCAAAGCTATGTATGCACTTACTGACTAATAAGTACACACAGTAACTTCTAGTTACTGTTTACAGACTGAGTTTTAGCAAATACATCAGCTTTGACTTGGTGACTTCTGAGTAAGATGGTTTTTTTTGTTGGAGATATGCTATATTGCTTTTCTGAGTTTTGGCAGCTTAGGAGCTTATTTGGGTTATCCTTGCTATAGGTATGTAGGTCTATAAAAACAAATTATATATTTAAGCATCTGGTAAAATACAATGGTAACATCTATAGGCTTTGATATTGGAATTGAATAGTATTTGGAGAATTAGTAATTCTGGATATTGTCATATGATTGCAGTAAGATAAATGTAAATCATTCAATAATTAGTTGGCTTTGCTGCAGTAATTAGCAGGTATTGAGGCTATACACTTATCCAAAGCTGTTGTTTCCTGTTCTTTAACAGATCAACGGTGCTTTCTAATGCAAAAAGTATTTTAAGACTCACCACCTTAAGGTTTAAAACAAAACAAAAAAGCACCCAAAGGTGAAGTTTGTAGCCTATATAGGTGAAATAATGCAATAAAAGAATTTCTGTACAGGATCCTTAGCAGGTCTCTATACCAAGCAAAAAGGTACACCTGTTTAGCTCTGAGTAGCTTGGTGTGCTGCTACAGCGGTAAATATGTGACTTCTCTGACACTGTAAATATTGTCAATTTCTCGAGTTTACTTTTTAACTAGAGATAACAAAAACTGGTTAAACATACGTATTGCTTTTCCTTCATTGTGGTGCTTCCATTGAAGCATCAAGTGCCATTAATGCTAATGCCACAACTGCTCTGAGCATGCTGAACTTGCTTAAGCTCTTGATTACAGTTTAATTTAGATGCATAGTGGTTATACTGGAATAGTTTTTGTTTCTATTGCAGAAAGCTTTTACTCCTCCAGACCTCTTGCACAGAGGAGCTTTCATTTGCAGCTTTCCCCGCTTCATAAATTACTTATTGCAGCAGCTTTTTTGCAGTGGTGTAAATATTCTTCACATGGCAGGACAGAAGAATAGCTTGCTGATCACTAAACAGGGATAGGAATTGTCTGTTACTTAGAAAAGGATGAATTAGGCTGAAGTGTCCATTTTTCTCCAATGAATCAAATTTTCTGATTATGTGAAACCAGTCTATTATGAGGGAAAATTATTTTCTAAATAAAATCAGACCACTGCAAATGTTTCCACACTAGAATGCAGTTACGTAAGCTGGAGGATAGGGGTTAGGTGAAAGGCTGAGAAGTAATTACTCAGGATATGGATTGGATGTTTAAGAAATAGCACAAGTCATTTTACTAGTTCAGCTTGCATACTTTGGAAAACAAACTGTTAGCAAACCCAGTTAACAAAACTTAACATATCTGTAGAGGAGAATGAGATTAGGTGGGGAATATCATAAACCCTCTCCATAGGATGTGAAGTTGCAAAAAAGCTTTGGGAAGCTAGTCCATATTTACCTGTTGTCTTTGTGACAGGAGCCTTATGGAATGCTGGCTCAGCAGGATTGCATATTCTTCTCTAGCTCCAAAGCGAAGACTTACTAATTTACACAGGAAAAAGCTACCGATATTTAATGTCTCCTGGAAATGACCATGCAGATCTCTAAAGGAAGAGGAAGCGCATGAAGAATGACTTGGGGGAGAAGTTGGATTTTAAAGAGGAAAAAGTTGGAAAACACTTGTGCTAAGCCATGAACCAGTAAAGCCCTTTGGGGGAAGGGCATTAGTGCTCTAATCTCATATTTTAGAGTGCTTGCACAGATTCCTCTGCAGTGAAAAAGAGATAGTATAAAATGTGGAACTCGAGCGGTGAATAGTGTGAGTCCTCTTTCTGTCACTTCCTTCTAATACAGCTAAGACTTTTTTTTTTTTAACAAAACCCACTAGTGTGAAGAAGCCTACATCTGCATTTAAATTAGAACATCTTAAAGAAAAGAACAGGCTCCAAAGCAGCCCACAAGAAAGGTTTCCTTGCCAGGCTTCAGCATATGAACACTAACTAACTGCTTATTACCCAAGAAGAAATTCATTATCATTTAAATGTTGTTGGAGGGAGAAAAGTGTTATTTCTTTTTAATTTGGCTTTAAATTGCTAGTTTAGGTGATAGTTGTGGAACTTAAGTAGCACTTAGCATAGCTGGCGTAAGCTTACATTTAGTTTAGTTTTCTTTCTGTCAAAAATTGACCACAGTCTTGAAAATCAAATTATGGACAAATGTAAACTTTCAAACTATTGCATAATCAGGAAGTAATATTGTGTTATTCTTTGCTCTCAGAGCCTATAACATCATAAAGTTTTATGGAAGATTAACTCTGAGGGCTTGATGGTGTGGATGGAAGTGCAAGCATGTTATTTAGTTTGTAGTAATTATAATTTGAAATGTGGTTAGGTTTCTCGATGCTGGCAAAAATGTGTTGCTGCTACTTGGCAACTGTATCCTGTTTCTTGGGTGCTTGGCTTGTGTATTAAGGGCTGAGATGCCATGTGTTGTATTTCTATGCTATTTAAATCCAGAAAAATAAGTGGATTTTTAGCCTCTTCACTTTGAAGGAGAACTAGCTTGTTAAAAATACACCATTAGCATTTGTGCCTAGAATAATAAAAATCCAGATCCTCTAAGGGTCAATGGGTTTGGTGCTTCTGGTCAGCATACTGGTCTGTTGTCCTTTCTGCTTCAGATCAGTCAAATCCATTTGCATAATGATACAGGTATACCAAACTTTTCTGGTATATTTTGCGTGATGTTTTAGACTGATTGGCATTCTCTACTTGCAGAACTCAAGGTATTTAAGTACATCTATATGTAGCTGGAAAGTGCCAGGATTCGGAAGACTGTAAGGAAACATAGTTTTGTGTAATATCTCTTGTCTTGTAGTATCTTAAGCACTGAGAAAGGAATTAGCCCGTGGTATTTCTTGCTTCTTTAAAGCTTCAACTGGTACCATTAAAATTTTCGAATGGAAAGAAATACTTCATGTAGAAAATGTCTTTCATGACTTAACTATTACAGCTCATGGGGGGCAGCTCAGGTACAATGTCTTATGAAGTTTAGCTTCCATGTGCAGTTAGATGTGTGTTCTGTGCATGAGCTGACATCCGTAGAATAGCTTTGGAAGGTGACTTCTCTTGAGCCAGTAATAGTTAAATGGAATTTCATTCACTTCCTGTGTTGCAAGTTTTGTTGAAAGTAGTTCCGCTGTTTCTATTTTTAAAACTGATTACTGTGTGTGGAGGACTGAAGCT
The DNA here is from genome assembly GCF_000696875.1 of Nestor notabilis. Lineage (NCBI taxonomy): Eukaryota > Metazoa > Chordata > Aves > Psittaciformes > Psittacidae > Nestor > Nestor notabilis. Next base: position 12,436 of record NW_009942032.1, on the reverse strand, counting down.
GTCTCAGAGTCATAAAAGACATTTTGGGATCACTTCAAGCATTTCCCCTTACTGCTTACATGCATAGGCTGAAGTTTTATGTTAACATGAAGAGCATACAGAAAACTTCTTGCTGGTGTGTTAGTAGGATATAAAATGCAGTTCTTCCTGCAAACAGGCTCAGCCACCTATCTGCTGGAATTGGGTCTAACTGCTCACATCTAGTGCATATTTGGTAACATCTGAAAAGCACGTGTTGTGGTAATCTCACACCTTTGTGGTTTCTGAAAGCTACATTTTACTTGTTGGAGACTGTTTTTTGGGGGGGTTTGGTTGGGTTTTTTAGCTCTTAAATCTTCAAAATATCAAATTGTAAGATATAAAATAGTTACAGGAAAAAATAGTATTTAGCTGTTTGCAGGACCCGAGACCTGTGGTTCTTGGTTATAATTTCTTGCAGTAGTACTTAGTAAGGGAATAATGTTCTGCAGTCATAAGCATGTGATAAGGAATTAGAGATTCCCTAGCTGCAGTTCATAGAATGCATAGACATTGCATTTCTTATTGTGAGCTGCACGTATCGGTCATGCCCCTTTAAACAGCCAAGTTGACATGTAGAGAGAGGCTTCTTTTGAGTTTCGAATATAATGGTTTTACAGTAACTTAGGTCCTTTGAGTTTAATTCTTTTTATACATCAGCAGTGAAGATTCAAGAGGGAAATCTTAGCCAGTTTGGCACTGATTTTTCTGAAATAAAGCATTTTCTCAAAAGTGTGTTGAAATGAAGTCAGTTGAGTTGTGTTCAGCTTGGTTTTAATTTGGGGCCAAGGTGTGGCTGTGCAGCCTACTCTTAGCTCAACATTATTTGTGCAAATCCAGTGTTCACAAGTGTAACTGAAGTCAGTGGTAATGCAGATACAAAAATCCCTTTGAAAATCTGGTCATATGTAAGAAATATGCACAACAACTTGAGAGAAACGAAGTCATTTGTTACAGCTCTTAATTTCTCTGCACTACAGTGTTCGTAGCGTGCTTTCAACAGAACAAGCTTTACAGACATGACAGTATGTGCATGTCAAATTATGGCATGTGAGCACAATATTGTGACTGAATCATCCAGTGGAGCAGTCTCCCTGCTATGTGTGAGGAACAAAATGACACCGTCACAATGTTAGCTGTGAAGTAGTTGAGAAATATTGGAAGAAAAAGACAGAATTCTGCATGGTAGTGGCAGAAGTGGTAGTACTACATTAGCATTGCCCTGAGGTAAGAAAGGCGCTTTACTCGTGAAGCGCATTAGGTGCTGCATGACTTTGTAACATGAATTAATTTAACTAATCGTGTCAACGTAGCTGAAAGAGGCAATGCTCTGATTAAAGCTGTCCTCTGCCATTAATGGCTTTGCAAGACTGAGCCTGTGCGGTGGAAAAAGGCTTTTGTCCAGCAAACAGGAAACTGGAAAAGCAAAGTGTGCTCTAGGTCTGGGGGAGGCAGCAGCACCAGAACAGCCAGCTGGGGGCCAGCCCACCGAGGGGCTGCAGCGAAGAACTGTGGTGCAAATGGAAGTGCCTGCTCGACCTTTTGACTTCCGCTAAGATGCGTGGAGCAAACGCAGTCATGAAACAGGAAGGAAGTAGCACAACCACAGCGGAGGGGGCACTGAGGAGGGAGCATGAAGGAACATGCCTGCTCAGCCCGCAGAGCCACCAGCAGACCTGGCCTTGGGGAGCCAGCAGATTAATAATAACCACTGGGTAACTGAAGAAACAGTCTTGCTGCATGCTGGGTTTTGTTCCCCAAAACGGTCGCTTTTTAGAGTCCTGACAGTGTCAAGGCACTGTCAATTTCACAGGTGACTGTAATTGCAGCTATAAAGGCTCTGGTGATGTTTCTGCATTGTTAAAGGAACTGTTCTGTTAACACTATGTACGGAAGGAATAATGCCTCTATGCTAGAACTGCAGATGTTTCTTAGTAAAATGTTTGGCTACTGTATGGAGTGGAAAAAATATTTGGCTTTCTGAGTTTTCACTTTTTCCTTCCATCCTTCTCTCACTATATGACAATAATAAGCTGAATACTTTGCATGGATATGTGAAAGCACTTGCAAGAATGTGAAATCCTACCTGAACTGTAGCAGTTGCTCTGCGTGGATGTTAACCACTGAACAGAAGCATGCTGTAGTTCTGTGTTTGAAGCTGGTGCAGGTGTTGCCTTCAGCTCAGTTGCAAACAGTGAGGAGAGCCAACTGATAGGGCCTGTGGTCCCTGGGTAATGTGTCCACAAGTGCTTATATGGCAGGTGTTTAAATTCAGTGGGATTTAGGTGACTAAGTCAGTGATTCCCAAACTGCGATTATCATACCTCTGATGCAGCTCTAGGTAACAGTATCTGTGTTCATTACTGTGTTCAGCTAAAGTTTGAAAGAGGGTCATCATAGGCTATAAGAAACAGGGTAGATTGCTGGAGGTCTGTGGCCAGAAATGTTTGGGAATCTCCGGTCTAGGTCACTTAAGTGTTCATTGAAAATAGTACCCTTTTTTTCTGGGAGAATACTTCCTTCTGTTTAGTTGAAGCAATGGAGATGAAGACAATTGCTGATGTTGATAAAAATAAAACACAATCACTAAACTTTGATATGCCAATAAAAAATGTTCACTGCAATTGCAAGCACTTATTTGGTATGTAATAATTTACAACTGTGTAACTTATTAAAATAAGAGAGTGCACTCCTGAAAGAAAGTGTTTGTACTTTTAGCACAGGATTGGTAACTAGTTGCTGTGTGTAAAAGCTAGTTACTGACATTAAACAGCCTGCAGTTTGCTGCTCTTTATGTTCACTTTCTGTGTTTTTACTGTTGTTGATTTAAGATACAGCTGAATATTTGTAATGGAATTGAAGATGTTCCGTTATTAGAAACTTCTTTGGAAACAGAGTCCCTCATTGTGTGTCTGTGTAAAATGGTTTATCCCCTTTCAAGCCTGTGCAAGTTCATTCTTGCTGAAATGATATGCTCAGCTGAGTGCAAGCACTTCATGAAACTCGGCTAAGGGAGAAGGCTCTAAGGCAGAAGCCATAAGCAACTGGACACGGGAAGATACCTTGTTGTCTTACAGTGTTAACTGTTACTTTAAACGATGCACTTGTCCACTTAGCTGCTTGTTTGAGGGTCAGAAATGGGCGCTTGTTTTTCACACTCTGCTGGGCAGCAATAGGAAGAGTTTATGTTTGAAATGACTTGACTTCCGCCTACCAGATATTACATACATTAGTTTCAAGCACGCTTAGAAATCTTTCACAAATAGGACATGATTTTTTCAAGTGTTGAGAGTGCTAGCAAGACATTAACTAAACAGCTTTAGGATTGCTGACTTTGTAGTCACTTGGCATTAATGCATTGCTGTGAGGTGCCACGGTACCTGCCCCTCTCCAAATGGTTCAGTGTTCAGAATTTAATTCTTGCCAATTACTTCTATGTTAATGTAATAAAATAATCAGCAGGTTTTGCTCAATCATCCATTTTTATAAACTTAGGAAAAAAAAACAAAACAAAACTGTTTTTTACCTGAGTTGTAAATGATTCGTAATAGCACAGTGTTTGCTTTTTTTCCCTTGCACCGCTATAAACTGTCATCCTTTCTGCCATTTTATGGAAGTGAGGACTTTCAAAAGACAGCTGGGGGAACAAGCTCTGCAGCTAGAACCTCTGATGTGCAGTTTTTCTAGTGTTTGCCAGCCAGAGGCATAGCAGGGACATGGTGGTAACCTACCCTCTAGAGGGAGGGGGTGAGGGAGGGAGCTGGGTTGTGAGTTTACACTAAGTCACCTTCTCTGTAGCATTAGCCACTGGCTGTGCCTAGGAATCTGAGCCTTCCCTGCTAAATGCACAGTTGCTTATCTGCTCCTGAGAAGAGGAATACACAACTTTGCACTACTTAACATTACACCAGGCTGGGGAGATGCACAATCAGGTAACAGCCTGGTTTTGTACTGCTGTAGCTTCTTCTTGTATCTATTCTAGGTCCTAAGCCAGTGATCTTCATAAATGCAATTGTGATCACATAGGAAGCCATTACTTTGCTGTTCTGATACAGCTTAGTTTTTCCTACACGTAGATCCTGTATAGTTTGTTTTAAGACATGCTGTACAAACCTTCCTGAAAGCAGAGGGTGAAGAATTACTGTAGTGCTCCAAAGGTATAACAAACTGCAAAAGCAGATGACTTGAAATTGAGATACACTAGTAGGGCAAGGGGACTTTCTGTCAGCCCCTCTCTGTGCAGGGCAGTTACCTAATGAAGAGTGGTAAACAGCACAGCTTTTGGCCTGTGTTTATGGAATCAAACAACCAAATCATACAGCAGCTTTAAAACACACACAGTTTGAATGTGTAACACATCCAGTATAGAGGTGCTGAATGGAGCAGCTGACAGAAGAACATCTTCATGGTTTTACATTGTTAATCTTGAGCACCTGTTGTTACTGGTCATGCATGAAATGACAAAAACCAGAGCCCTTTGCTGTGTAGCTGACACCTTCTATAAACACTTCAAGCAGCCTTCATTGCTGAGACACGAAATGTAGTTGAATAAATGAGCGTAAGGAACGAGAGCTGCTGTCAAAGATTTACAATTTTGAGCCATGTGTACCTTCTGGTCTTCCCAGACTCTATCACAGCATGGAGAAAGAACTCACATGGAGCTGAGTAAAAAACAGAATAAATGTCAAGTAAAGTATACCACTTCCAGTTGAGTTTAGACTGTATGAAAGTGTGATATGGAGCTAGAAGACCAAAGCCCAAATGTCCAGAGACTTTTTACAGAAAGTCTGGAGGCAGTTATCAATAGCTGGGGGTCAGTTCTGCAGTCAGATAGATTAACAGAATAAGTACTTCAAGTAGGAATAGCGTATCTGGAGTAAGAGGTATCTGAAAAATGTCCAAGATTAAGTAAATAGGAACCAATCCAACTAGAAGTTGGTGAAAGTCTGAAACCTGGGGGGAGCATAGTTTGATGCCAAGTGCAGCTGTCTTAGGGGCGGTGGCACACTACAGTAGTAACATGTGCAGTGAGAGAATCTGGAAAACAAGGCATTAAGAAAATGCTGTGCAACTGGGGATGCTTCTAACCCCTCTCTGAATGGTTCAGTATTTTGCAGTCTGTAAAATAACTTGTTGTGCAGTCTCATAACTGACTCCACGCAACGCCTTGGTGGTTGTGCAATCTTCTGACCATCTCCGGTCCTTTGGATATAACTCAGAGGTTGTCCTTTCCCACATGACACTAGTTCCTTCTTTTACCTTCAGGCATGTGACATGGGGGTGAAAAAGGTCTCTGGCCTAGAAATATCCCTGTCTCTTTTCAGGAACTACATTTTCCTTGCATCTAGATGATGTAATGGAGTGGAAAAGAAGAGAATTATCCTTTATTTGGATAAAGGAATAATACAAATAGATGCCACTCGTGACTTTTTTTCCCATCTATGAATAGAAGACTACCTCTGTAGTGTGTAATAATGCTATTGTTTGACTCCTAAATAGGAAGACTCTTATTTTTGGTATTCTTCTACTGCGACAGGCACTGATGCTTTGAGGTACCCAAGCTAGCGTTATTTCTGCATAGCACAGTTACAACATAGAGCTTACCTCCTTATGTAGTTGCTCCTATTGCTGCTATGACCTCTCTGCTAGGCAGTAGTCCTCCTGTCTTCTACTTCTGGAAATGCTTTGCATGTTGACTAAATCTGAAGCAGAAAGTATCTCTTCTCCTCTAATTTTCCCTCTTCAGTTTAGAAAAGGACATAACCTGGTCACTAGAGCACTTCAGATACATGAGTGTGATTAGGCAGAGAAGGGATCCGTACCGATTTGTGATTCAAATTGGATAATTACTCAGTACAATATGGTTGAGAAGGATTCTCAAGCTTTTGAAGAAGGACCATCAAGCTTTTGTATGTAAGCTATTACCATTTTAGATAAAAACTGCAGGTGTTTCAATCTTCCCTTGGGTGCTGGACCTGTTATTATCACTTAGAAGTTACCTGAGCAAATCTACTGTGTTGGGACCCTTTGGAGACTTGGAAGGACGTTCAGCTTACATGGTCCAAGGCAGTAGTAATTTTATGTGCTCTCATAGGGAATTTTCAGACCCAAGAACAAAGGAGTCTAATGAGGTTTTGGCTCTGATGATGCAGTTATTAAAGTAATAGGTAAGGTCTGAATACCGGTTTTGGACATTTTCTGTGCATGTGTTTTCTTGGGTGGGTTCGCTGTGGAAATAACCTGCCCACCTCAAAGAGATTCTGCAAAGTTAGTCTTTGTGGGAAATGTCTTCACAATCACAGACCTTGCTGATAAGTATGTTGTGGTGGATGTGTTCTGAATGCTGGGTAAACACGGTCCCGAGCAAGAGGAGTTTTCTAGGCTGGGATTCTTCTTGAATTACAGTAGGTACCATTTCTGTTTTGTTCAGAGTGCTAAACCACATCTGTCTTTTCTGCAAGAAATGTTTGGGTTTTTGTGTTCCTTTGTAGGCGTAACCTGACAAAGTTATCCCTGATATTCAGCCATATGCTGGCAGAACTCAAAGGTATTTTCCCAAGTGGCCTTTTCCAGGGAGACACGTTCCGGATCACCAAGGCAGATGCTGCAGAATTTTGGAGAAAGGCTTTTGGTGAAAAGTAAGTTTCTAACTGTGATTAAAAATAGAGTTGTGGGAGCAAATTGCACACAGCAGTGTGTATTTTTAAAAGCTGTTCAGAAAAGTCTTTGTAAGGTTAAAATGAACAATGGGAGAGACCTACTAGTCATTTGGTCCACTCTCTGGGGTGAGATACAGGATTGTTCCTGCATTCTCTTTCCTAGTTCTTTGTCCTGTCTGGTTTTAAATGTGGCAGGTGATGGGTCTTTCCCCACTTTCCCTAGGAGACTCTTGTACTGTCACAGAATTTGCCTTGATTATTCAGTTTGAATTTTCTCCTCCTTAATTTAATTCCTTAACTTGTATGTAAGCTTCAGGAACAATGCAAAATAATCTGCTTTCTTCTTCCAAAGGTTACCAGTCTGCAATATTAGTTGTCCTTTAGCTAAGCCATTCTATTAAATTCTTTTCATCTTCCCTCCAATTAGTTTTGCTAATCACTTAGTCACCTTTCTTCTGGCTTCTCTGAACTTCTCTCAGTTTGCATAATGGCTTTGTTAAGATAGAATGAAGGACAAAGTGAAGGGCAAACGGTTGAAATCTCAGTTTTAATTTTTGTATGTATTGAAAGCTGACTGAATTAACTGTAGATGTGTCCAAAGCAATGTCTGAGGATTAAAATTAACGGATTTGGGTACTGCTTTCTACCTAAGGTAACTTAAGGTACTTCACATAAAGAGTTTAATTAGTAGCTGTCAGAACAAAAAGCAATAATATATTTACTCATGAAGAACATGCCTGAAGCTAGGCATGTTCTTTCTATGTTTGTATACCACTTGATATTCCACTTGAAATATTCCACTTGATATTCCACTTGAAATACTCCTTTAAACAGGAACCTCGTCATTGGCTTCTGATTATCTTATGTCTCCAGTTAATCCCTCTTTACAGATTTGCTTGCAGCTTTTTTTCTCTCCTTTTTTTTTAACTTTATAGACCTCTACTTAAAGACTAAATGTGAACTTCTTCCCTACCAGGCACAACATTATGAAACTCTTACCAAGTGATAGCATGTTATACAGCCCAGGGTACATACAGGCATTGAAATGATAGGAGTGCAGAAAAAGAGAAAGGAGAAAGCAGAACTGGACTTAAGAAATTCTGCACATGCAGAGAAAATTGTTCATTTGGCTGCTAATTTACTGCAGTACTAAGAAATCTGTGCTTGCACAACATGAATGAATCTCTCGTGGCTAATTCTGATTTTCCTCTCTTTCATTATCCTGAGGTGCATACTCACAATAAAAGTGTAAAATGTACATGGTGGTGGTCTTCAGATACATCACATTTACACATGGCTTGGTTTTCCCCAGGACTATTGTTCCTTGGAAAAGCTTCCGCCAGGCCTTGCATGAAGTGCATCCAATCAGTTCAGGGCTGGAAGCCATGGCCCTGAAGTCAACGATTGACTTGACGTGCAATGACTACATTTCAGTATTTGAATTTGATATCTTCACACGACTTTTTCAGGTAAGAGTTGAGGATCGTGAATCACTTGAAATGTTTCTCAGTGCATCAGGTTAGACCCTTTTCCTGGGGCAAACTATATTTTACACACTAAAATGATTGATGCTGTAAGGGATTTGGTATCTTGCCCTTCATCCCCTAAATAGCTGTAGTAATATTTAGGACCCTGTATTGCAGTAAAAGCGTGTGATACTTTTGGTTGTAGAAGAAAAAATTGTCTAAATATATACTGCAACAGTAAGGCACATTCATTATCCTCCCGTGAATCAGTTTTTCCCTTTCAAAGGTCACTTTCAGACTCAAGTTCTGACACAACTTCTGTAAGCCAGGAAATGTGAAGCTTCGTTTATCACTTTGTCCTTTGCTTTCTTGTCAGATTTATTTTCCATGGGGGTTGTTCCGGATGGAGCACAGGCATGGTAGTTAGGGCTTCCTAGCTTTAGAACTGACACAGCCAGGATATTGTGGACATGTCTGTGTTCTGTGCAGGAGAAATATCTTTATCACTAGTAGTTAAAATTCTAACCGACAGTCTTTAATAGTGCTAAACTCAAAAATGCAGCTTCTGATGGCACAATTGGGTATTTACAAGAACAAACACTTCTTTGGCTCTGACTTGCCTTTTCCCATGTGATAGGGTGGGTTGTAATTAAGATACGTCTAGATGAAAAATTCCCATGTTCAGTGTTGCAGTGTAGCTGATCTCATTCAGTACTTTTTCCAGCTATAGTACATAAAAAGCAAGTTAAGAGTTGTTGCAGTTTCTCAGAGGTGCAAAGTTCTTGGGGAGAGCTAATATCTTCTTTTAGATGAGTTGAGAAATTTGGAAAAATTGGATGAGATTTAGACACCCAAACCCTCCTCAGGATTGAAAGCTTTCAACCGGTTGTTACAGCTTTTTCTGCATCATTCTAAGGAATATTTAACATGTATGTGCTGGTTTATTTATTCAAATCTTAAACTAGCCAGTAATCCTTGCCACACCCAAGTGAGGTTAAGTGGTTAAGGAATAGTCACAAGTATCTTACACACAGTGAAACTGAGACAGAGAGGGGAGGTCACTTTCCTGAGGCCATATAGGAAGTTGTTGTTAGAGATTGGACTAGTCATGGTTTCTGGTCCTGTGCATAATCTTATTAAACTCCCATCTTTATCCCTGTCTCAGGAATGAGTCATTTTCTCTGCAGAAGCAGTACAAATTGGTTGCTATTGTTGAGCTGTCTTTTTGTGACCTCAGTGACTAGCATTTGTTAAAGGAGTTTTGATTAAGGTCTATCTTAAGTAATGTTTTTATCACCGACAAGAAACTCAAGTGCTAAGGCTACTGCTTGGGAATGTAGGTTTTAGTTCCTCTACTGGATTTATGGTGCCTAAGAAACCTGCTGCTTTAACTGAAGAACTGACCCCTTTGATTAAGGAGTATCGTATGTGTTGATACCTTTTAGAAGCGCATGGTTAATATACCTCTTTGTTGTTTCTATAGCCATGGTCCTCTTTGCTCAGGAACTGGAACAGTCTAGCAGTGACTCATCCTGGCTATATGGCATTCCTAACGTATGATGAGGTGAAAGCCCGGCTGCAGAAATTCATTCACAAACCTGGCAGGTTAGTGCTTGGCAGCAGCGGCTTGTTTGATCATTCTTGCTAACATCACTGATTACTGCAGCGACTGAGGAGATTGGTTTTGTTTTGTCTTTGTCCTCCTTCCTCAGAAACCTAAACTGTGACAAACCCTAGCTTGCCTTTTATTCAGAGATGATCCTCCACGTGGTGATTTACCTCCTGCTCACCCCCCAGTTGTCACAACAGCTCCCTCAGGCATGAGCAGGACAGAGGCAGACATTGCCAGAGTGAGCCTAAACAATGGGCCATTTAGGACCATAAATAAGGGCATGTATCTATAGGCCCCATAACTTTCTGATATATACACATAAAATCAGGAGAGCTGAGCAGATTGCAGCTCTCAGAGCATCATTTGAAGCCAATTTCAGGCGGACAAAGCAGCTGACCACTGTTTGCTCTGGCAGAAAGCAGCATGGTGGACAGAGTAGGCTGCAAGGTAATGCTGCAGGCTGGGGACACTTCAGAGGCTCTGGGGGACAACACATGCTTCTGGGGTGGCTGTGGACCTAAATAGTTTTGGGCTACCTAATGTCCTCAGTAGAACTTGGCTCAATGCAACAGGGCTAACAGCTTTTCGGTTCTGCAGGAAGAGCCAAGTGTTAATTTCTGGAAGTTGTTACAATGTGGTTAATTCTGTGTCGGTTTAAAAATGGAAACTTTGTGTCGTCTGTTTGTTGGTTTTGTTGTTTGTTGGGGTTTTTTAAAGTTAATTTCAAACAAATTATTTTAAGGATGCAAACTTTTCTTGCTCTGGATTCTGGGTTTAATTTCACCTGGAGGCCAGTGCTTGGATGCCTTCTCATTTCATATCAGATTGCAAGTTTCTCCTTTGATCTGCCTGGGGGTTAATTAAGGAAAGCTGGTATAAATCATCAGGTTATTCCTACTAGTTTTTCATTTGCTGTCTTGAAATAGCTGGACAAAGGCTGCCTACTTGACATTTAATCTTTTCTGTCTGTTCCAGTCCAAACTGAAGTTTCTTTTCCTTTGTGTGTTTTTAGTTACATTTTCCGATTGAGTTGTACACGACTTGGTCAGTGGGCCATTGGCTATGTCACTGCAGATGGGAACATTCTTCAGACAATCCCCCACAACAAACCTCTTTTTCAAGCACTGATTGATGGCTTCAGGGAAGGCTTGTAAGTAACTGTATCAAAATAAAGTTTTTTGCCTTTTTGCACTGTTTGTTCTATAAATCTTAATCCTGTGGTGAGGTCTTAAAAGTCAGTTGAATGGTAAAATGAACCTTCTGGGTTTATCACAGATAATCACAGGAGAGGCAGCATGTTGCAGAAGTCAAAAAAACAGTCACTCTTGAAATCACTGAGCCCCTTTTGGACATCTCTGGGCTCTTCCTTTTTATTTAGTTGTTGATTCAGCAAAACAATTCAATCATGAATAGTCCCACTGGTGTCAGCGGAGTAATTCATACACTTAACTGCTTTGGCACTTGAGAATACCCAGGTGGGTATCTTTTTCACTGGAGAGCTGTACTATCTTTTGCAGTAGCAGATGATAAGTGTGCATCAGTGTTTCCCTTGTCATAGATTCTTTCCCAGTCAAGTCCCTAATTTGAGCCACTGCAACTTATATTGTGGTATGAGTTTTATTACTATGGATATTACAGTTTCACTACAGGATGGTTTAACAAGAGTAGTCTGGGACCATAACATCCAGTTTAAAAGGAAAATTGTCAGGAAGGAAAGCAAGCTTAGCTTTGATTTTTAAGAATGATATATTTGGGTTTTGTCCCATAGTAAAATTCTTCCGAATCTTCTTTTGAATTCAGAATACCTTGAATTCCCACCCCTCACTTCCTTCTCACCACCATTCTTTGTTTTCTCCACCATCCCCGAAAGAAACCTTATATGTGCCTTCGTGTGTGTGTGTGTGTATGCAGGTGTGTATATGCACACACAGAGAAAGAGATCTGTTTTTTCCCCCAACTGCTTATAGTTATTTATTTCCCGATGGCCGGAATCAGAATCCTGACTTGACTGGCTTGTGTGAGCCCACACCTCAGGACCACATTAAAGTTACACAGGTGAGCAAAGTATTCTGTCCCATCAGACTTGCTAACTTTCTTCCTATTTTCTAGCCTTCTTAGCTGTTTGTCTTACTTGGTATCCCCAAGACTTGTTTTTAAGGATGATGTGTTTTACAGGAGTTGCAGAAATCTGTGAATGGTAGGAATGAGCAGAGGAGATTGCAGAGGTTAGGTAAAGCTTTAAGCAGGGCTGACAGTTTTGTTTTTAGAATGTTCCGGCAAATATTCATGCTTTTGTGCCATTCAGCATGTCTTGAGCCTTGCTTTTGAGACACCTAAATGAAAATCTGGGCTAGCTTGAAGTCCGTTCTTTTCAGACCTTGACATATGTATCTGGTACATAAAATTATAGTGAAATCTTTGCAGACCTCTGTTCTCCTTTCATTGTGTTCTTGTGTTGGGTTTACGGTATTAACCGTGTATGTCTGTCTCTCCCCAAGGAACAATATGAATTGTATTGCGAGATGGGCTCCACGTTTCAGCTGTGTAAAATATGTGCTGAAAATGACAAGGATGTGAAGATTGAACCATGTGGCCATCTGATGTGCACGTCCTGCCTCACTGCATGGCAGGTAAGGCAATGCCTCTTGTTAATCATAGAATAGTTAAGGGTTGGAAAGGAC
>NW_009942031.1:0-2382 GCF_000696875.1 Nestor notabilis | reverse complement strand
CAGGGGCAGGAGCAGGGGCACGGGCAGGGATGAGGGTTCTGCCCTTTGCTCTGCCCTGGCCATGCTCTGCCCTGGCCGTGCCGGGAACCTGCTCCCTGGCAGCGCCCAACAGCCCTTCCCAAACCCGTCCTGTCATAAATACCTGGGGCTTGACAGAGCAGCAGAGCCAGAGCCAGCACGAGCACCCTGTGCCACGGAGAGCTCCGGCTGCTCCAGCACCATCCCCTTGGAGCAGCCTCCAAACAGCAGCCCCAAGCCCCAACAGCACAGGAACCGCATCAGCCCAAGACATGAAGATGGTGCAGCACCAGGAGCTGCACTGGGCAGCAGCAGGCACTCGGATGGAGAAGGTGGGATGTGACCAGGAGGTTCCTCCCAGCACAGAAGGACCAGGAGGGATGTGGAGCTTTAGAAGCTGCTGGGAGCAGCACCCTCCAAGCAACTGAGAACACTCACTCGAGTTTCAGGGTTTGTTGTCTCTTGAGCAAGGAGCTGGCCCCAAGGAGCAGGTCTTTGCTGCTCAAGGTCCGTGCTCCACCTGAAGCATGGTGGTGATGGCCTCACACCGAGGCGCAGGGTGACCAGACACAGACTCCCACTCCTGGAGACACCACAAGGCTCTTCCTTACTCCAACCCCACTGAAAACAGCTTGGTCAGATTTGCGAGTTCCCAAACCTCCAACTGAAATCCACCGTTTTAGTGCAAGTTTCTGGAGAATCCAGTTTGCCACAAAGCTCTATCGAGGCCGCAGAGGGAATCTCCCCACAATGGGAAGTCCCCAACCCCAAGTGTCTGCAAATGTTCCTCTGGAAAGTCCCAGAGCAGCAGCAAAGCATCAAACCTCACCCAGGGACCTGCAGAGGACTCCTGGTCTCCTCAGTCACACACCAACTGCCCCACTCTGGCACTCTCCATCCACTGTGCCCTTCCTGACATGGCAACAACTTGAAGTTGGTGTCACGAGAAGACAGGACAAGTGTCACTTCCATAATGGAGCATCCTCAGATGGGCTCAGGAGGACCTTATTGCTCTGACAGGAGGTTGGAGCCAGGAGGGGGCTGGTCTCTGCTCCCAAGGAACAAGGGATGGCACAAGAGGAACCAGCCTCAAGCTGCCCCAGGGCAGGTTTAGCTGGAGCTGAGGAACAATTCCTTGCCCAGAGGGTGCTCAGGCATTGGAACAGGCTGCCCAGGGCAGGGCTGGAGGCACCGTCCCTGCAAGTGTTCCCAGCCCGTGGAGCCAAGGCCTCAGTGCCAGGGTTAGTGGTGGCCTTGGCAGGGCTGGGAATGGTTGGTCTGGATGAGCTTTAAGCTCTTTCCCACCTGGCTGATCCATGATTCCATCTCCTCCCAGCTGAAGGGGGCTGGTGTCTCTACCAGACCGGACTCGAGCCGGGTGTCAGTAACACTGAGCACACCAGAGCTGGGCCAGTCTGGGGCTCTGAGGTACCAGACACCAGGCGCAGCTGAGGGACAGGGCAGGGCAGTTCCGTGCAGTAACGGGTATGTCCAGAGCAGAACTGCTGATGTTTGACAGATGCAAACCTCATGATTCGCATTAAGGAGATTAAAAGGGCCGTGGAGCTGCTGGAGCGAGGCCAGAGGAGGCCCCGGAGCTGCTGCGAGGGCTGGAGCAGCTCTGCTCTGGAGCCAGGCTGAGAGAGCTGGGCTGGGGCAGCTGGAGAAGAGAAGGCTCCTGAAGGGGACACCTTAGAGCAGCTCCAGGGCCTAAAGGGGCTCCAGGAAACCTGGAGAGGGGCTTTGGACAAGGGATGGAGGGACAGGCCAAGGGAAATGGCTTGAACCTGCCAGAGGAGGGATTGAGATGAGCTCTGGGGCAGAAGTATACAAATATGCTCAGAAGGAATGTGTAACTTCAGCCCTTCAGCTCCACAGCCACGCTTGCTCCATGAAGCCCCATGAAATGCCACCACACTCCACAACTGCCCAAAAGATTCCTTAAGGAGATGCACTGATGCTGGGACACAGCCAGGGCTCATCCTGCACCCCGGGGTGCTCCCAGCTCCCGGCTCATCCACACCAGGCTCACGGCTCGGGACATGCCCATCCACAGCCCAGACGTGTCTTCCCAAGCACAAACCACCCCCTGGAGAGCTGGGGGGGAGGGGATGGTGCTGGGAAGCACAGCTGGTGCAGCCCCGGGGCGGGAATGCTGCCCAGATCTCCCTGCGGAGGGACCCATCTCCCATTGGGAGCACTGGAGAGCCACGGGTCTGGGTGCAGGGATGGAGCGGGTTTATCCTGCTCCCATTTCATCCCACATCCCTCCCTCCGTGCCACAGCAGCGCTGGGATGGAGCTCCCGCCATCAGCACTGTGACAATGCCGGTGTCACCCATGGCAGGGAGCAGGCAGCACAGAT
>NW_009942030.1:0-3547 GCF_000696875.1 Nestor notabilis | reverse complement strand
GTGGCCCGCGCCGCGCGGCACCCTATTGTGCCGCCGCTGGAAAACACGGCGCTTTAGCCGATGGCCCCCACCCCGGTACCGACAGCGCACCCCAGCTGTGCCGGCGGCCCGCGGGGCAAACGAGTGTCATCTGCCGTGACTGCAGCTTCCCGCACCCTGCTGAGGAAACAGCGTCGCTTTTTCTTTCGGTTGCACGGTTTCGTTTGTCCCCAAGACAACTGCGCGCGCGCTCACGTTAGTGCATTTGTTCTAGCTGCTCCTCCGCAGCAAGGTCTGACAGTTACTGCTAGGGGCCAGCACAGCACCTGGCAGGGAGAGCTAGAGGTTGTAGGACTGACGGGACTGCACAAACACCTCTTGCCACGGACAGTTCTTCGAAATTCTTTCACTCTTCTCTAGAGTTAATCAAATGTCAATGATTTCCTTTCAAATATTAATGCTTATTTACTTGTATGTCAGAATCTGCTTGTTGGGCTGCTTTCCATGCAGAACATGAAATAAAAAGAACACACTTCAACTTTCAGTTTCTATTAAGAGTAGCTACAGACTCATCCTTTAATGAATCACAACCAAACATCAAAGAGGAATAACATTCAAAAATCTTTTAAAAAAGGTAAGCTTGAGTCAGGACTTAATAAAAAAGCATCTAGCACCTCAGCCTTTCAAAACAGTTACCCTGCCACCCCCACGAGCTCTGTAAATGCTTTGCGTTTCACTTTACATCAGGAAACACAGGTTTTCACATTGCAACATGTGCTGCAGTTCTCAACTACAGACCTGGCGATGCCCAAAACAACAGCTAGAAAAGCTGTTACCTACTTCAGAGGGCACTTCAGATTGAAGAATACTTCAGAGGATGCTATTCCTGCCCCGCAAAAACACTCTGCATCTCCACCTGAACAGGGTGAGGATTTGAAAACAGATACTGTGCTTCCCGTATGAATACCGCAGCTCCCAAATACAGCACAGAACGTGCTCTGCACCAGAAGCACGCGCCAAATCTCATGCTGCATAAGACACAATTTGCTTTCCAAATGCCAGGTCGTGCTCCAGAAACACTGAGGAGGAAAGCCTGAGAAACCTCAGGAGAGCACAGAAGCGCAGGGGTCAGATGGAGGAAGTTCTGAACAGGCCGTTGGGAAGCGCAAGTGCCTTGCAGACTTCAGGTGCTAGGGGCTGGGCAGCCACCGCTGTTCAGGATCACATCGGGTACAGTGTAACAACGCTGCTGTGGTTCAGTCCCAGAATCACAGAAGAACTTGAAGTCTTTCAGTGGATGCATCTACTACTGAGACCCCAGGAATTTATATTCACTCCTGCAGTATCCAATCAACGGATATGTCAATCAAGTGTAAGGTCACCACTAAATGATGCTAACTACTGTCATTGGACAAGATCAAGTCAAAATAGCACTGAGGACATTATGTTTTTACAATTACATGTCATTATCCAATATATCACAACATGCAGTTTGCGCAGGTATTTCAGTAACGTTGAAAATAAAAGGTAATTGCCTGCTTTCTTTGCTCCAAACCACTCAGTACATGGCGTACAAATGTAGCAAAGGGAGAGCTCAGCTAGCGTGAATGCTTCACAATGCACTCACTGTCTCTACCAGAGACATCTTCATTTTGCTCATCTTGGCATTACAAAAGTAGAAATAGGTATTCTATAGGTCCACTATCAGTTTACAGTATTGCAGCCATGAGTCCAAAGAAAACAAGTCATCCTTGTGGGATTACACCTTGAGGCCACTCAAAGTAAAGCTTTTATTCAGGTGTTGCAAAGTTATTGAAATGGCTGGAATAGTTGATAGCCACAATCAAAGTACTATAAAAGCACATCCCAGAGGTTTTAGTAGCAGTCAAAATATGCTTAATATAGAAATCCATTTTATCTCCAGAAAAATCAGCAAATGGTATTTCACAATATAAATTAAACTTGCTTACAGAGTTCTGGTGGCTAAAGTAGCTGAGACTTGACTGCCAATTGGTGATTTGCCAGTGTAATGTTAAATGGGATCAGGGTGTCATTTATACTGCGAGCATTACAAAAACATCCCATGAAAATAGTCAACCAACAATTTTCTCTCCTAGTATGCACAACAGTGAACATTATGAACAAGCCTGAAACAGAGGAATTCAACTTTTTGACTGAAGTTTTTAAACAACTTTCAAGTATTATGGTCCCTATATACACACTCCTACGCGGCTAAAAAAGACATGGTAGACAATTGAGCACACTGCCATCAAATCGTAAGAATTACAAAACTGTCAGGTTTTAAACAGCAAATTTTACCTTAATCAATTAAAAATAGAAGAATTAGGTAGACTATTTTGCAAACAGACCAGCACACTAGTGTGCTATATATTAAGGCATACCTTTAAATGCGCACCTGTCATCTCTAACAAGTTTTATACAATTGCTACCAAGTGAAAGGACTATCGTTGTCTTGCAAAACTGAGAAAAAAATACAAAATATCTGTAAGCCTACGTTTTCAAAGTACAAAATTAACCTTCAGTCCTTGTGTTGAAATACTATACACAGTACAAACAGCAAAGCTCCCCTACAAGATCTCACGAGGATTTCTTAAAGCTGGAGGTAAATTCAAAGGTTTTGATTCTTCATCCAGAAGTACCAAATCTTCAATTTCACTACCTTTGTATTTTCTTTTACAGATCTTCACAATAACTCTCTTCTTGAGGAACAGCTTCAAAGCTTCTCTTGAAGCAACTGCTTTGGCATTTTCCATACTTTTACCACAGCCAGTACCCAAGTAGACTGACTTGCACCTCAGTTCGCAAACTATATTTTCCAGAGAGCTTTTATTTTGAGGCAAGTCTGCAAGTTCCTTCAGGGGAACAAAAGCAACATCTAAAGTAGCTTTTACAGACTGAATAGATGAGTTTAAAAGTTCCACGTGATTTACGTTGGGACTGAAGCCTCCAACAGCAACCAGTTTCCAGGCTACAGCTTTGTACAGTCTGTTGAAAAAAGGTTGTCTTTCCTTCACGTCTTCGCTGGTCAACGGTTTGCGCAAAGCCTTAGCAGGGCTTTCGCCCTGCCCAGAGCCGTGACCGGGTCTTCCGCCCCCGGGGGAGCCACTCTTGGAGGCAAGCTGTGGGGAACTTGCCTGCGTGCCACCCTTGGATGCCAGCAGGGAAGCACCTGCCTGAGCTCCACCCCGTGAGGCCAGTGACGAAGGACCCTGCTGAGCACTGCTCCGAGCAGCCAGCAGTGAAGCAGCCACCTGAGCGCTGCTCTTGGAAGTCAGCAGTGCAGATCCCTGCTGAGCACCGCTCCGAGCGGCCAGCAACGAGGCAGCCACCTCGGCACTGCTCTTGGAGGCCAGGAGTGAGGAGCCTGCCTTAGCGCCCTTGGAGGCCAGCAGCAGCGAGGTGCCTGCCTGAGTGCCACTCTTGGGGGCCAGCAGCAGCGAGGTGCCCACCTGAGTGCTGCTCTTGGACATTGATGCTGGGGCACTCACTTGGGTTTTGGAAGACAGCAATGTTGCACTTGTTTGTGAGGTGCTCTTGGCAGCCAGTG
>NW_009942029.1:0-2823 GCF_000696875.1 Nestor notabilis | reverse complement strand
TGTATTGTCCGTTGTTGCCGGGTTTTTAGCAAAATTTGAGAAAAAATGACTGCTGTAGCTAAACCCAGGACAAAGAGTTTATAAACTAGTGGGTCAGAAGTCAATCCCCTTGTGCTGCTTGGATAAAAAAATGGAAGGAGTAGAAAAAACACCTTAAGTATAGATAGTAATATTCAGAAGTATGAATTTGGGGGAAAATATGGTATACTCAAAACCTATACCAGAATTTGCCACTGTGGTACCTCAGCCTGCACTAACCCCATTTTGGTATTAATAGTGATGAACAGACACGCTTACGTACCCTGATACTAATCCTCTCAGGTGCTAAAGTATCCCATAATGTAGATTAGGACGTATCTGCATATAGCAAATTGGCTAGCATGTTCCAGCTTTGCTACTGTGTGGATTCTTGCTACTTAAACCTTCTCTTCACACCTTATCCTGTTGGTTTTGGGCTGGTTTTCCTCACTTTTAAACTAGGCCAAAAATCTGTCTTTGTACTGTTTATATGAATAGATATTTAAATCATTCTTTAACCTTTTGTTTTTATATTGAGTCACAATAGGTGCATGAGAAACTTTGAGCTGCAAAACTTAGTTATACTTTCACTCAGTGGCCCCATAACCTTCTTGAACATGTTTTCCGAACTATTACAAAGTCTGTCTGTACTGTATTTATCCAGTGTCTGGCACTAAGTTTTGTAATTTCTGATTGGAGTTTTTCCTCTTCTTTAATGATTTCCCTGATAATAAGATCTGTTAGTAAGGCCTGATATCCCCTGATTGTTTCTGTGTAATGTGATGAGCAAATACATTATTTTGTTTCTTCCTTTTTATGATTAACTGCAGTAAGTGTCCTAAGGGCTTTTCCTATCCTTCCTGCCCATACAGGCCCTTTTATATCTAGCTGAGGCTTAATAGAGAAAATTCAGTTTGAAGGAGAAAAGCTTTCTCTGGCCGTGTAAGAGAAGAGTATATTTTTTACACATAGGACAGCGATCAGGCAAGTGCTGTAAGGGCTAACTGCAACTATAACAGTCCCTGTGATGTGAACAAGATGTGAAGATTCCTCAAGGCAGAACTGTGTTTTTCTTTGCCTTTTCCAAGGATGACTGCTAATTGCAGCATTTCCTACTACTATGGGTTGGAAGCACTTGAATGATAATAAAATCCACTTTGCTCATAACTGTGGTGTTCTCAATCTCTCTCTTGGTTCCTAAGCTGGCCTCCAAAATTTCCTTAGATCCTCAGGCAATACCTTCTTTATCCATGTTTGCTCAAAAGGTGCAGGGTGCATCAAGGATACAGTTTCAGTCTGGGACTCTCCATGACGTGTCAGGCCATTGTGTCTCTTCAGCAGCACTGTCAGTGACTTCCTAGTTGACATCCACAGCCCTTGGTGCACTGCAAATGCGCAACCAGGGTTAAATGCCTGGAGCTAGCCAAGCCCTTCAGAAATGTTCCTTAAAGCCAAACCCCAGTTTTAAAAGATGAAAACTGCTCAGAGAGGCCAACTGTTAAATCCAAGATGCCCAATGAGTCCAGGAATATCCTCAGTCCTCCTCAGAGGATGGTGATGTGACTTTCCGAAGATACAGGCAGTCCTTTTAGCAGGTCTGAATTATTATAATGTCTCAACATTGTTATCTGGTATTGGTACACCCAAAAAGAATAGTAAGGAACAAATTTTAACTCAGTATTTAAAAGTCATTTACGGATTTTGGTTCTCAAAATCCAATGAGAAACCTGTGGATGCCAAATGGCTCTTATTTGAAAGAACAAAGAACAAAAAAATACGTTGGTAGGATATGGTAAAAGTTAAATAAGATGCAAAAAAGTCAGATAAAATATAGAAAACCTTCTTTAGTTTTAAAATTGAGGGATTTTTTCTTAAATGGTTTGGAAAGCAAAGCTATCCACTTGCATGTAATGTTTCCTAAATAGTAAGGGACAGATGATAAAACTTGGCTAAATGTGTGTGAATTGTGGGTTATATTACTTCATTTTTACTACTACTAGTAGTATCTACTACTTTCATACTACTAGTTATGAAGTTACTCTATTGTTTTAGCAGTTTGGACATCAAAGGTCATTTGTCAGAAATTTTATGCATACTAAGCACTCTTCTTAAAATCGGGAGTATTATTCTGAACAAAAACTCCTCTTCAAGACCCAGATAATGCTTATGAGCCAAACTAGGCATAGCCCTATTCAAGGCTATTAATATTTACCATAAATGCAATAGGTTTTAATTAAGTTATTAAAAATCTAAGCTTCCTGCATGTATTTTTTCCCTTCTTGGCTTTTGCTTCAGTTGTGACAAATTTTAAGTAAGTAAAAATACTTTGGAAAGAAAACCAGAGGAGTAAGAGTGTTCTGTGTGGTTTTGTTCATTGTAGTTTTGGACAGAGGCAGCGATGGTCATTGTCTTGGAATCTGACCAAAATATGTATTATTCCCTTTTCCACAGAACATCTCTGGATATCTTTGGTGAGACTTTAAGTAATTTGCTATGCTTTAGTTTCCTTGGTTCCCTTGCAAAAAACAGAGGAAAGAAGAGATCTGCCAGAAACAAGACTTAATGAAGATTAGTTTTCAGATTTTTTTAAAGACAAAATAATCTTTTCATTTTCACTTTACTTTCTTCTGACAGTTACTTAACTTCTCTGTACGGCAGGCCAGACTCAAATAATTTTCCAAACTGACCATTTGCTGAACAACTCTATGATCTCAACTCCCTGTCTATTTATTCATTTTGATCATGTCTCCAGCTCCCATAATTATAAGATCCATAGTAATATATAGAAATATTAATATATAGAAA